>NC_079442.1:54019141-54254141 GCF_903798145.1 Danio aesculapii
GTGCACTGCGAAGGGAACACAATTGTCAACAAGTAGATCGCTAACACTGAACTGTAAAAATACTTTAAAAGCAAATTACACCTAAGAGAGATGACCTTAATGCTTTATTTTAAAAAATCATTCCAATTTTATGGAATGTCAGAATGTTGTAACTGAATAGGGCATAGGGGGGATAACTGGGAAATAGAACACAGCCAGTAACTGTTTCTAACTACAGCTCCAGAGGTGTAGTTGCAAGCATAAGTTTGCGAAGGCAGTTTGCGAATGTTCGTTGGACCGATGGATTTGGCAAACGCCAAATCAACAAACTATGTTTGGAACAACACAACATGCGACCTTAGTTGGCTAACAATGGTTTTTTGAAACGCACCCCTAGAGCCATATTGTGCAAAAGAGGTACTCAGGGTTGAAGAAAACAAGTAATGCAGTATGATTGTGTAGTATATTGTAAGTTGGGCCAGACAGAATCTGGGGACATTTGCTATTTCTGCTGAGAATTTTGTATAAAATCTGGGCATTTATGCAGAATCATTTTAAAACTATCATAACTAAAAACCTAACACATGCAATAATAATTAATACTTTTAAATCTTTTTTATTTAATATTCACAATGCAAATTCAATTAGATCATCTTAATTGGTAAATAAAGCAAGTCTCTCGTATAATATATCTACTAAAAGACTGAAAATATTACTTACAAACTGTATTGTAAATGAATCATATGAACATTTTAATATTAGTAATATTATAAATAGAATAATATTAATGAAATTAATTTTAAAACTGGATAGATATAAATTTACACACATTTACGCAATAAACTCATAGACTCAATAATGGGCTAAAAATCTGCTGATTTCTGCGCGCACAGGTTCTGTGTGGGCCTAATCATAAGTAAACATTTTTTACCTTATAAGTAAAAGCAGTAAAAGTGACTTATTGTAGCTCTTTCCAAACAGGGAAAACCAGCACCAATCAAGAATGCATGATTATATATACATGTCATGGCTTTGCAATCAAATATGTGATTATAACGGAAATCAATGGGGCAAAAACTGACACTAACATAACTAAAGTGTGGTGAAATCCCAAAATATGTGTCAAAATCAGATTTGTCAGCAAAAATCACTCCATTTGCTGAAAAACAGAGAAAGCTATAGCCAAATTAAGACTCAAAATCAGCCCAGCGTACAAGGGTTAAATAGAGCACTAGGAGGCTTTATTGTAGATTTAAAAGGTTTAATAGATGTCATGCTCTTCAGAACATCCGTGGTCGCTCTGGATCTGGACGACGGATCTTGCCGGAGCTGGAACAGACGCCTCCATCCTTCTGCAGATCTACGGAGAAAAGGGGAAATCTGACGAGATGAAGCTCGACAACAAAACTGACAACTTTGAGCAGGGCCAACTGGACAAGTTCATGGTACATCATTAAAACAGAATCACATTCAGCATGATCACTTATTGTTTTGATAGATTTAAGTGATATATTGCCTGGGTTGGGGTTGTTTATTATGCTATAAAAATACCAGAATACATTTTCTGTTATATTACGAGCTTATTTCTCTATATATTGTTTCTTATACATTATATTATTTGTCAATAGAAGTCACTTTGTTAAACTGCAGAGTTAAATCTTCAACATCAGAAGTGGACAGAGCAGAGATTATTATAATAATAATAATGCAATTTACAACCTTAAATAAAGGGAAAACACTTGTGAATCACAATAATTTCTAACAGATAATTAACAGATTATAACTGTACACTGAAAAAAATTATTCAAAGATGATTCCTTTGATTTACTCAATTTGTTTACGTTAAGTGGTTGTAAACAATTTATTTGGGCTGAATTTAAACACAAATTAAGTTGAACATTATTAAATTCAATTTGTTTGTTTAAATTCAACACAAATAAATTGTTTGTAACAGTTTTGCATGCAACGCTTTTTTTAGTGTAATTAACAGATAAATTATATATACAGTTAGGTCCATAAACATTTGGACATCGACACAGTTCTATTATTTTTGGCTCTATACACCACCACAATGAATTTGAAGATGTGCTTTAACTGCAGACTGACAGCTTTAATTTGAGTGTATTTACATCCAAATCGGGTGCCTCCCACTTGTTAAGGGTCCAAAAGTAATTGGATAATTGGCTGTTCCATGGCCAGGTGTGCGTTATTCCCTCATGATCCCAATTACAATGAACAGATACAAGTCCCGGAGTTCATTTCTAGTGTGCTGTTTGCATTTGGAATCTGTTACTGTCAACTCTCATGATGAGATCCAAAGAGCTGTCACTATCAGCCAAGCAAGCCATCATTAGGCTGAAGAAATAAAACGAACCCATCAGAGAGATAGATAAAACATCAGGCCTGGCTAAAACAACTGTGTGGACATTCTTAAAAAGAAGGAACGCACCAGTGAGCTCAGCAACACCAAAACACCCGGAAGACCATGGACACAACTGTGGTGGACGACTGAAGAACTCTCTCCCTGGTGAAGAAAACACCCTTCACAACAGATGGCCGGATCAAGAACACTCTCCAGGAGGCAGACATGTGTGTGTGTGTGTGTGTGTCAGAGTCAACAGTCAAGAGAAGACTACACCAGGGAGAATACAGAGGGTTCACCACAAGATGTAAACCATTGGTGAGCCTCAAAAACAGGAAGGCCAGATTAGAGTTCTGAAAAACCTTCACAGTGCTGGAACAACATCTTATGGACAAATGAGATCAAGATCAACTTGTACCAGAGTGATGGGAAGAGAAGAGTATGGAGAAGGAACTGCTCATGATCCTAAGCAGTGAAGCATGGAGGTGGTAGTGTCATGGCGTGGGCATGTTCGGCTGTCAATAGTACTGGTTCTCTTGTATTTATTGATGATGTGATGCTGACAAAAGCAGCAGGAGGAATTCTGAAGTGTTTCAGGCAATATTATCTGCTCATATTCAGCCAAATACTTCAGAACTCATTGGATGGTGCCTCACAGTGCAGACGGAGAATGACCTAAAGCATACTGCAAAAGCAACCAAAGAGTTTTAAAGGAAAAGAAGTGGAATGTTATGCAATGGCCAAGTCAATCACCTGATCTGAACCCGATTGAGCATGCATTTCACTCGCTGAAGACAAAACATTAAAGTAGACACTTCACATTGCATTTAAAGGGTCAGTTCACTCAAACTGAAAATTTTGTCATCAGTTACTTACGGTTCATTTACATAATTTACTTACCGTCAGATATTTTGAAGAATGACAGAAATTAGCCCTTGACTTCTATAGTATTTTTAGTATTTTTTTATTTTGTAAATGCACCAAAAATGATTTACTGAATCATTGAAACTATATTCACTGAAAAATAATACAAATATTCATTTACAAAAGGGAGTGAACACATTTATGCTAAGTACTGTCTGTATATGTACATACATATAATGCTAAAATATATATCTTTATATACAAGTAAATATATAACTTTCTCCAAATAATAGGAAATACTGTGTTAAATAGTTTTTTCATTGTTAAACATCACTTGGGAAATATTAATAATAATATTAATTATGTTAATTAATATTAATTATTATAATTAATATTAATAATATTAATTATTAATTAGGTTAATATTAAAATCATATTAATTATGAAGATTTCACTGGAGGGTGAATAACTTTGTCTTTAACTAAATGTATATATTCTGCACTGAATAATTCATCCATCACTCATTCGGTTCAGGTTGAACTGCCAGATTTGGGAAAACTGACCAAACTGCGGATCTGGCATGAGAAGAGGAATCCGTTCGCCGGCTGGCATCTGAGTCGAGTAGGAGCATCTCCATAAAGCTGCATTTAGTCTTTTTGATCCTTTTACATGTCTAAATTATCTTCTTAATTATAGATATCCATATTGAAAACTCTCACAAAGGAGAAGTTTAAATTCCCATGTGAACGCTGGCTGGACACCAATGAGGATGATAATGAGGTGGTGCGAGAGCTGCCGGCCACAGGAGACCTGATCGCTGAACCACTGCCTGGTACTCATATTATGTCATGTTATGTTATATTATATTATATTACATTACATTAGATTACATTACATTACATTACATTACATTGCATTGCATTGCATTGCATTGCATTGTATTGTATTGTATTGTATTGTATTGTATTGTATTGTATTATATTATACTATATTATACACTTACCAGCTACTTTAATAGGTGAACCTTACTAGTACCGGGTCGGACCCCTTTTGCCTTCAGAACTGCCTTAATCCTTCATGTCATAGATTCAACAAGGGGATTTTGCTCCATATTGACATGATAGCATCACGCAGTTGCTGCAGATTTGTCAGCTGCACATCCATGATGCCAATCTCCCGTTCCACCACATCCCAAAGGTGCTCTATTGGATTGAGCTCTGGTGACTGTGGAGGCCATTTGAGTACAGTGAACTCATTGTCATGTTCAAGAAACCAGTCTGAGATGATTCATGCTTTCATGTTACTGTGGATATTTCCTCTTTGTCGGACCATTCTCTGTAAACCCTAGAGATGGTTGTGTGTGAAAATCCCAGTAGATCAGCAGTTTCTGAAATACTCAGACCAGCCCAACAACGATCCTCTTGACCAAGCCTAAATGCACTGAGTTGCTGCCATGTGAATGGCTGATTAGAAATTTAACGAGCAGTTGGACAGGTGTACCTAATAAAGTGGCCGGTGAGTGTATACTATTATAATAGGAAGCAAAAAATATAGTACTGAAAAAAAAAAAGAAATGAAAATAATAATAAATAATAATAATGTTCTAGCAGCATGCAAAACTATAAGATTCTAGCGACATACAATTTGTTTGTCTGCACCAAACACTATGCGAAATGACAGAAACAGTTAAACAGCAGCCACCGCACTCATAGTGAAATGGTACAGGCTTTTAATCTGATGAACACATATTAAAGCTATTAACATTATTAATAGACTACTAAGTGACTGATGTCGTTGGTTTGCACTGAATCCCAGTTCTGGCTTTCATTTTCTAACCGTTTGCTAGTTATTTTATTTCTTTTATCTGCTGCTGCTGTCAGTATGGTAATTAATATCACGTAAAACTGTTTAATCTCACATTGGGAACATTTAACACTGAATAAAGCACATAATCTGTACCTGAGCTGATCATTGTTTAAGTAGTTTATGCTGTTGTTCTGCCACAATGTCACAGAAATAGAAAGCATTTCTAAAATGGAAATGCCATGCATTGCTGTCACAGATGGTTAGGACAAAAACACCTTTAAACATGGAAAATAGAGATTTTATAGCATGTTGTGGCTTCACATTGGAATTGTTGTAACACTGTTCGTCGCATTGTGTCCTATATTATGCACTGTTTTTGTCATAAAGTTACATGCGGCTCAGGTGGCGGCATTCTGTGTTTAGTTTTTCGCTTGTACGCCGGCTCTGAACTGTCCAAACACCTCTTAAAGCACGAAAAACGGAAAGAATTGAAACCGATTCGAGTTTTTTAAAATTTTATGATGGACGACAGTTTCAGAGGCAGCGTGTCCGTATGTTTGAATTGATTTTTTAACGTTTGAAAATTACAGATAACAATTTCAAATTCAGTGTGCAATAACCTTTAGTCTCATAGTGTTTTGATATTAGTCAAACAATAGAAGATAATGAAATCCCTCCCTCTGCTCCTGATTGAACAGCTCTGTAATGGTTAATCTTTATTTTATTTATACAGTGAAGATTATATACAGTATGCAGTGTTATGCTTGATTATATTTTTAATTTCATGTAACTGAAAAGTACTGTTGGGTACGTGAAAAAGTTGAAAAGCATAGTTATTGTGGTATTATCTTTGCTGTATTGTATTCATTTTGTGTTGTATTTTGCTTGTAGATTTTTATTTAACAGTGCCCTGTGTTTTAATGAGCATATCATATACTGAACAGTACAAAACCGTGATTTAAAACCGAACCGAACCATGAGAAGTCTGTATTATTGCTCTCCTCCCTGTGTGAATGGCCCCTAATGTGTCTGTGTGTGTGTGTGTTGTCCTGCAGTGGTAAAGTATCGAGTGACCGTCTACACAGGGGATGTGAGCGGCAGCGGGACGGATGCGCATGTGTTTCTGTGTCTGATCGGGGATCAGGGCGACACTGGTGACCGCAGCCTCATCAACTGCAAGAACAACATCAACAAGTTCGAGCGGGGAAACGTCAGTGGTCTTTCTGAGCTGATCTGAGCACATTTTCAAATCTAATTCTATTTTTTTAAATCTAATTCAAATTTTCAAATCAAAATTTCAAAATAAATTCATATTTTGAGATCAAATTTTCTAATAAAATTCTAATTTTCAAAATCAAATTTTCAAATAACATTTTTTATTTCAAATTTTCAAGTCAAATTCCAATTTTGAGACCAAATTTTCAAATAAAATTCAAGTTTTTAAATCAAATTGAAATTTTCAAATGACATTTTCTAATCAAATTCAAATTTTTAAATTAAATTCAAATTTTGAGATCAAATTTTCAAATAAAATTCGTTTTCAAATCAAATTCAAATTTTTTAAATCAAATTTTCATTTCAAATGTAAATTTTCAAATCAAATTCAAATTTTCAAATCAAATTCATTTTAAATTTTCAAATCAAATTCAAAATTTGAGATCCAATTTTCAAATTAAATTCAAGTTTTCAAATCAAATTCTAATTTTTTAATTAGAATTTTTAAATCAAATTCAAATTTTCAAACTCATTTTTTAATTCAAGTTTATTAGATCAAATTTTAATCATATTTAAATTTTATTAGTCACTTATACACTGCAAAATGCCTTTCTTTCTTAGAGTTTTTGTCTTGTTTCTAGTCCAAATATCTACAAATTCTTAAATCAAGAAGCATTTTCTAGTCAAGCAAAAAAGTAAAAGATTTTTTTCTTAAAACAAGCTAAAATAATCAGCCAATGGGGTGGGTAAAATAATATCATTTCAAACCAAAAGCGAAATTATTTTATTCACCCCACTGGCGGATTATTTAGGGCATTTAGATGATTTAACTTCAGTAAAGTCTTGACTGCAGTTTAATTATATTTAAGTCATGCAAATAAATATGTCTAAACTGGTTAGATTTTAGTCAGCTAAATATAAAGTCAAGTCAAATCTTCTGAACTTTAGTGGAATTAATCTAAATCTCATTTTAGTCAAAAGACAAAGACTGAAACCAAATCAGAATTAACTGGTCTCTCTCTCTCTCTCTCTCTCTTTGTGTGTGTGTGTGTCTCTATGTTTTTGTTTGTCTGCCTCTGTGTGTGTGTCTCCGTCAGGCTGATGAGTTCATCATCGAGGCGGTCTCCATCGGGCCGGTGCGCAGGGTTCGTATCGGTCATGATGGTCGGGGTGGAGGCTGTGGATGGTATCTGGATAAAGTGACTATCCGTGAAGAAGGACAGGCTGAATCCCAGGCTGTGGAGTTCCCCTGCAACAGGTTACACACTCAGTCAACATCAACACACATCAAGAATTAAAGCTGTTCTCCTCTAATGTTTGCTTGTGTTTCCTGCACAGATGGTTCGACCGCAATGAAGACGATGGACAGATAGTTCGAGAGCTGCAGCCGTTTGCAGATGGACAGAGACTGTACAGTGAGTTTCAGACTGTACATCAGCGTAATGAGTTATTATCACTGGTGAATAATAGGGGCTGAACAATGTTTTTTTATTTTTGCATGTTGATGTTTATTTTATTTAAGTAGAGTCGATGTCGACTAATCGCTGGTCATGTCATCAATAAAACACAAGATGCAAATATTTTGCAACAATGCCACGATTTGTGATTTATTTGCAGGAAAAAATATAACCACATGCTGTTTGACAGCTCAGAACAAAAGCAATGCAGCATAACCAATGACTAATTTTAGTGTAAAACAAATGCATTGTCAGTACTGATTTTGTTAATAACCCTCTACCGCATGGCTTTGCCATATGGCAATATGATATATGTTCATTTCCCTGCCACTGTTTCTTTAAGACCAACGTCCTAATTTATTTGTTGGAATAAGAAGACCTTAGTGCAGCCAATGATGTGCTTTGGTTAAGTCACATGACATGCAGTGTTTTTCTGTAGCGTGATTTCTAACAGACTGTCGTTTATATTGAGTAGTTGTTGAATGCAAATGTAAACGCCAATAAAAACAAAGGATCAACTCATATCAGATCCACAATAAGCATCTGAGACATCACCTCCAGTAAGTTATGATGACGTATTCACAACTCAAAAAGTGGAATGTGCAATATTGCAATGGGTTAGCTAGCTAGCAAGGCCAGCTGTGAACTTTTCGGTTGTAACAATAACAACATGAAGCTAGTAATATAATGTTTATTAGTCATGTGTTAATGGCATTTGAATTGTGGATAACATTTTAATGGCAATACTACTTTTGAATAGATATGAATACAGGGAACAGTGTATTAGCGAGCACCACCATGTTTTATGGTAAGTGAAAGAAGAAAAGGACAGAACTGGCTCTTCCTGCAGATGAAAGTGAGGATGAGATGGGTTTCAGTGACCATGAGAATGATAAGAGCAGTGATGGAGACTGTAGCTAGTAGCTGCATTATTCTGATGCATCAGGATACATTAAATTTGTTATTTATTTGTTATGATATTTACTGGAGAGAATATTTAGATTTACTGTATGTTGTGTACATAATAATACCATGTTAGGATTATTTTCAATAATATTCAGCAAAAAAGAATGGAATAAATGAAAGCTGTTGGAATATGAGATGTTGGAAAGTATGTATATGGTGTCATTTATAAGTTCAGTGTTAACGCTTATAATACTGCAACACCAATTAAATCATTTCAAACAACACAATTATTAAATATAAGGAATGTCCTAAGTGTGAAATTTCTGAGTTAGATCCACTAATGGACGTTGTGGCCATATTAGCAGCATATCATAAAGTACCTTTTAAAAAATCTGTTTTTTAAGCACTTCAAGTTAAGCCATTCCAATAAAAGAAAAACAGTGACTTTTTTATTTTTAGATTTATCATAATGCAATATGCAACATTAGCACAGGCTAGTTTTAGCGCTAAATAAATGCACTGAAACTACTAAATTAAAACTCCATATAAAACCTTAGAAACTAAGCCTTTTTTCCACTGCAACTGATGATCAACAGTAAAAAGTGACAAATTGTGCCTCTTCCCCCAACAGGGAAAGCCAGCAGCAATCAAGAATGCGTGATTATATGCTGTCTTGACTTTGCAATTAATAAATGTGATCATAATGGAAGTCAATGGGGTAAAAACTTCCACCAACATAACCAAAGGGGAGTCAATCTGCCCAGAGTGTATTGATGAGTTTATAAAAAGAAATCAAAGCGTTTTCCCAAAATATGTGTCAAAATAAGATTTGTCAGCAAAGTCATCCCATTTGCTGAAACATGGAGAAAGTTGTGGCCAAATTAAGACTCAAAATCAGCGGATGAAAACGACCCAACAGAACACAAGGGTTTAAGTCGACTAGTCTGTGCAAACCCTAGGGAATAATAGAAATGGGACAAAGTATTGATATGGCGATGTATCGCAATATTTCCAGTTGTGAGACATTATCAATTCTCTGGCTCCAAGTATTGATATTTGATTACAATATGATATGGTCTATATTCAATAGTAATTGCTGAAGTTTTTAATCCCAGTATAAGGTGATATTGACCTAAGATGAAAAAAAACATTACTTTAAAAGGAATACGATAATAACCAAAGTAAAAATATGTAATGTATTTGTTTTATTATATAAGCTTGTATTTTCAGATTAAAGAAATGTTTCAATCAAAATGAATTTGTGAAAGTATGATAATGTGCATTGGGTAACACTTTCAAATAAAGTCTCAATAATACTAAACATTTTGTCTTTTGTACTGAATAATCGAACGTACAGTTGAAGTCAGAATTATTCGCCCTCCTCTTTCTGTTTAAAGGAGAGAAGATAATTTCAGCACATTTCTAATCATAATAGTTTTAATAACTCATTTCTAATAACCGATTTCTCTTTGTCATGATGACAGTAAATAATATTAGACTAGATATTCTTCAAGACACTAGTATTCAGCTTAAAGTGACATTTAAAGGCTTAACTAGGGTAATTAGGGTAAAGTTAGGGTAATTAGGCAAGTCATTGTATAACAGTGGTTTGTTCTGGAGACAATCCAACACTAATATTGCTGAAGGGGGCTAATAATATTGACCTTAAAATCCCATTAAAACAATTAAAAACTGCTTTTATTCTAGCCAAAATAAAACAAATAAGATGAAAAAACTAATTCCAGAAGAACAAAATATTAGAGGAAATACCGTGAAAAATTCCTGAATCTGTTCAACATCATTTGACAAATATAATCCATATTTCACAAAAGGGGGCAAATAATTTTGCCCCAAAAAATTATTTCGCATGCTACTGTATTTGCACAACTATATTACTGTAAACCATTTTGTAGACCAGGGCTATTCAATTAGTTTGTCATGAGGGCCAATTTATGAAAAGCATCCTAAACAAGGGACCAGAGAGACATGACTTGCAATATGAGTGATGACACAACAGCATATAAGAGTCTATATGTTGTATTTTTGCTCCTTAAGACACCCACGTTGGCTTTTTTTTTACAAACGTGTTCAGATGTTGTATTTTGAAGCACAGCAAAATTAGTCTATTGCTCAAGTAGGCGTCTTCTACATTCAGACACATTCATATGTTATGTTTTGAACTGCGTAACAATTAGGGATGCAACAATTCTAGATTTTGGTTGTACGATTATATAGTCTGAAGAATAATCATGGTTATCACGTCTAATGTAAATGTAAGCTTTATATTAGGTAAGTATTTAAATGAACTGTTATCATCTGCGTTCATAATCATTTTAATAATTTGTAATAATTCGTCTAACGTTTCTTTTGTTTAAATTGCACTGAAAGCCTCGCACAACTCTCATCGCTACGGCGTGAGATGTTTTCTACTCAGTGCATCGCTCCGCTTGTGCATGCATATTGGCATATATTCTTACACTGGAAATAATGAACTTGCTCAATATGTAAACGGCCTGCTGCTATAGTTAATCCAGTGTGCGTGCGTATTGGCCTTGGTGTATAAGCTCAGAACTTTAAACTAGCGCACAGGTGGCATAACTTTGTTTAGTTGCAGCGGTTTCGTTCCATGCAACAGAAACGTGGCATTGAGAAGCCTTTATGATTAAGTATCCAAATGTTTTCGGCTGCTCGCACCACTCTCAGGTGACTCACGCTCTGCAAAGCCTTCATCTGCAGCTCGTGCTGTATTGAACAGACCGTCATCATCACTATAGCAGCCTTTTTCGACTGAACTAAATTAATTTTTAATGTCTTGGTCACTATTTGGAGGGCCGGAACAAATTGCCTAATTGAATAGCCCTGCTGTAGACAATATGAATGTAAAAGAGAGATCTAAGAGGGGCCAGCACATTTATGCATTAATGTAAATGTGATTATCTGTGTGTTTTCAGACGTCAGCTATCACATCGCGGTGAAAACAGGCAACGTCACCGGAGGAAGTTCAGACTCTAAAGTTTTCGTGAAGTTGTACGGAGAGAAAGGAGACACCAGTAAAATGATGCTCGCCGTCTCCGACAATAATCTGCGCAATTACTTTGAAGTGGGCCGGGTGGACATCTTCACTCTCGACACTTTAGACATCGGACAGGTAGGAAAAAAAAAATAATTACTAATATTTAATATGATTATGTGTGGGCCGTATGAGCAAAACATCAACTGTCCTGTCGTCACATTTAGAAATCATTGTGTAGAAACCTTCCTGAAAGTGAACGTATACACACTGTAAAATACTGTAAAGATTACAATAATACAGGCTACAAAAATACTGTAAAATTTACAAGTGCACTGTAAATGAATAATTGCAGTTGTTCTGGAAAGCGACAGCACAGTTGTAATTGTTAATAATAATTTACAGTGCACTTGTTAATTTTACAGCATTACTGGCAACCAAAATATATTCTTATTTAAATTTAATTATTATTAATTTTAACTATGAAATAATAGATATAGATTGAATGCATTTTTTATGTGAAAATAATAATAATGATGCATTAATGATCGTGCATGAATGTTTCATCTGCAGATCAACCGTCTCCTGATCGGACACTCGAATGAAGGCATGCGCGCCGGCTGGTTTCTGGACAGCGTTCAGATTGTGGTTCCTAATCACGGAAAGCACTACATGTTCCCCAGTCACCGCTGGCTGTGTGAAGACGAGGCTGATGGGAAGACGGAAGTGGAGATTTACCCCAGCGAAATACTCGACTTTGAGCTATGTAAACACTCATGCTCTATTAGTTTTTTTATTTAACATTTTTAGTGCCTTAGTGTCCCACCAATGACGATATACAGCCACATCGCACTGCTATGAGTGTGATATTGCGTTTATACAACAGTTCGACGGCATAATCATGTATATAAAAAAGAAAAGTAAACACAGAGAGTCTAAAAACTCTTTTGTATGAGGAACTACTTTCTTCCGCCATTCATTCTCATCTGCAGCTGACGACAGAACAGACGAAAACCGCTGCTCATTTACCAACATCACTGTAGAGCTAGTGTTTGACTGATTCTCTAGCGTAATGTCTAAAGTGATGACAAAACAGCTGATTTTGCTCACATTTTAAGATTCTAAAGCTGAACAGCATGAAATGTCATTAGTCTACAGAGATTTCATATTATTTCTCTGCTGCAATCGGGAGATCACAATAATTAAACCTGAAAAAAACAAAGCAAAGCAAACACTAGCAGATTACTGTTATGTTTGCTACACTGAAAAAAATCATTCAAAGATGATTCCTTGGATTTACAAAAAAAATTAAGTTAAGTGTTTGTAAACAATTTATTTGGGCTGAATTTAAACAAACAAATTAAGTTGAACATTGCAAAATTTAATTTGTGTGTTTAAATTCAACACAAATAAATAGTTTGCAACAGTTTTACAGCCAGCATTTTTTTCAGTGTAAAAGGAAAAACACCTGGAGGCATTTCTTCTTTCTTTCTGTTTACTGAACTAGTCTGCAGTGAGTCCAATCTCAAACTCAACTCACTACAGTTTCTACGGTATAAATACAGCACCGCAACATACAAAAGAGAGAGATTGACTTAGAAAGTTATTTACCTGTTCTATAATGATTTGATCAGCTGTAGTTTCAAATTACGCTGGATTTTTCCTCCTCTCAGGGCTTATTATGCGGTCTCTGTCACCATCTTGTGGATGGCACTGCATAGTTGCAATCTAAACGACTACATTCTCGCCTGAAAAAGCCTCGCCTAAAGTACATTATGTTGTCCAACAGCTGCAATATTTGTCAAACTGTAGTGAGTTTATTAATCTGCTGTCACTTTGTGTGGGCAGAGTAATACAGAAGGGTTAGGAGGCTGCATGAGTTCTGATATTGCAGAATATCACATGGCTATCAGCCAATTAGATTTGAGAACCAGACAGAACTGTTGTATGTATATATATATATATATATATATATATATATGGAGAGAGAGAGAGAGAGGGGGTGGGTCATTTAAATGGATACACCTTAATAAAATGGGAATAATTGGTGATATTAACGTCCTGTTTGTGGCACATTAGTATATGTGAGGAGGCAAACTTTTTAAGATGGGTGGTAACCATGGTGGCCATTTTGAAGTCGCCATCTTGGATCCAGCTTTTGTTTTTTCAATAGGAAGAGGGTCATGTGACACATCAAACTGACTGGGAATTTCACAAGAAAAACAATGGTGTGCTTGGTTTTAACGTAACTTTATTCTTTCATCATGAGCCCCCTCAGATATACTAATGTGCCACAAACAGGACGTTAATATCACCAACCATTTCCATTTTATTAAGGTGTATCCATAAAAATGGCTCACCCTGTATATATATTATAATTATTAGCCCCCCAGTTTGTTTTTTTACCCCAATTTCTGTTTAACAGAGAGCAGATTTCTTCAACAAATTTCTAAACATGATAGTTTTAATAACTCATCTCTAATAACTGATTTATTTTCTCTTTGTCATGATGACAGTAAATAATATTAGACTAGATATTCTTCAAGACACTTCTATACAGCTTAAAGTGACATTTAAAGGCTTAACTAGGTTAATTAGGTTAACTAGGCAGGTTAAGGTCATTAGGAAAGTTATTTTATAATGATGGTTTGTTCTGTAGACTATTGAAAATATATATAGCTTAATCGGGTGAATAATTTTGGCCTTAAAATGGTGTTTAAAAAATTAAAAACTGCTTTTATTCTAGCCGAAATAAAACAAATAAGACTTTCTCCAGAAGAACAAATATTATATAAATATATATAAGTAAACAACTGTTTTTATAATTTAATCACTTTAAAATGTGTTTTAAAAATCAAGTATTTTATTTAAAAAAATTCTATTTCTTTCTTTGTTTCTGTTATTATTATGTGCTTTATTTTGATTGCTTTAAGTTTAACAGTTTTATTTCATTTTGTTTTTCAGTTTTATAACTATTTACTTTTTTATTATTTGATTTTAATTGGTGGTTTATTTTGATTGATTCTTTGTTGATTTATTTCACTTTTTTTTATAAAAATCAATATTTATACACTTTTGGTGTAGATCTTGTCTGTTCTCTTCAATATTATAATGTTTACAGAACTTAAACACTACAAACTGAACTACACTGTTCCTATTTACTATGACCTTTTATGTGAGGCTGCTTTGACACAATCTACATTGTATAAGCGCTACACAAATAAAGGTGAATTAAATTGAATTGAATAGATGGGTTTTTTTCAGCAGTGTGAACCTTGAATATCTTCTTGTGTCCTGTAGTGATAAACTATGAGATCACGGTGGTGACAGGAGACATTTTCGCCGGCGGCACAAATGCCAACGTGTACATCCAAATATACGGAGATCAAGGAAAGACAGAGGTGCTCAGACTCAGCAGCAGATCCAATAACTATGAAAGAGGAACCACCGAGATATTCAAGGTACACGGCGTTCCTAGCATACCTGTCAACCCTCATGTTTTTTTGCAGCGATTCTCCAATATTTGACCCTTTTATCCTGCTATCATACTGTTTAAGTACTTTATCATTTTGACATGAATATAAACAGGACGCATTCCCTTTATTTGCATTAAAACTAAAGTCTAAAAACAAAAAATCTGGGCGTTATGTTTGATGATCCGCTCAAATTTGACAGGCAGATCAACTATGATGTGAAATCTTGCTTTTTTCAGCTTCTACTTTTATCTATTTTTGGCTAATTTGGACTACTGCAGTTCTCTCTTTATTGGGATCAGCCATTCATCTATGTTTCGATTACAATTAGTTCAAAATGCAGCAGTGAGACCTTTTAACCTGGATCTTAAAGGGGTGGTCCACTAGGATATGCTATGTTAAGCTTTAGTTGTTGTGTAATGTAGCTGTGTGAACATAAACAACATCTCCGAATGTAAGACGCTCAAAGTTCAACGCAAAGAGAGATATTGGGTTTTACAGAGTTAGCTTAGCAAAGCCTACAGCGAACGAAGTTTTGAGGACTACAAAAAAATACATCCGGGCTAGTGAGATCACAAACTCTTCAGGTTACGCATATTTACCATGTGGATACACCCTGCGCAGCGAAGGGGCGTGGCCAGAGGCGCTGTTATGTTAAAGTATTTAAGCTTCTGTCTTTTTGCTTCCAAAAGACACGACACAAAGAGAGAAGTGCTTACAATTTAAGTTAATTATGTTCAAGAGAATTATAAAACAGATATAGCTCTAGTATTTGACAAAGGACAGCTTCCAGAATCTCTCCCAGTTCAGTGCTGGATTCGGCTGAAACTCCTCAGAGGAGCAGCTCCATTCATAATAGCAGAAGCTGTGGATTGTGAGACACAACGTTATGTTGTAACGTGGACATAAACAAGGATGTAAGCAACGGGAAATGCTGTTTGCCACTGCTAACAATTTAGCCATAAATTCATATTTATCCGTCAAACAGCTGTAAACACCCACAATCCTCAGCAGCGCTGCAGTGTCTCTTTATGCGGACGCTTTCCCTGCGTTCGACATCTCAAATAACGAACATGGACATGCTTATAACTCCAGTATATGTGGAAGACACTTGTCAGATGTTATTGTAGAGAGCAGGCGTTAGGTTCAGCTGTGTCCTCTTCATTTTCTGTCTGATTCAGGCTCAAACTAACAGAGATAACAGCTACTCTTACTGACAGTATTTATACAGCAGAGGCACAGCACGTGCTATTAGAGGCGTGATGCTTCCTGGTGACGTGGAGCCAATCCACAAATCACAGCACATTGTGTTAGCTGACCAATCAGAGCCTCTTGAGGGTGGGCTTTTCGGAGAAACTAGGAAATATGCCAGTGGTTTTCATGTTAGCCGAGTAGCTGAATATATAATCAGAGTAAGATATATGACAAAATAACATGATTTTCTACAAGTGAAGCATGAGCATACATTGCTTTGTATCTTATAAACACAACCAAGCCTTAAAAATACACTCTGGACCACCCCTTTAAGTTTTTTCCAGTCGTTTTATGCCCCCATCTGCATGTAGTTGTTTTATATTGATTGTTTATGCACAAGAGATGACAAGTGTTGGTTTAAATGTTCAAGAAACAGCTCTATAAGGTTATATTTCAGCACTTTTGAAATGGACAGCGACGACTACAAGTAGCACGTAGAAAGTGTTCTTGGGTGATAATGTTATGTGCCTTTTTGGGAAATGCACATGGAGTTGCAATGAATGTTCACAAACCTGTGCATATAGAATGCTTTTAAAGGGCACCTATTATGCATAAATCACTTTTATAAGGGGTTTAAACCCAGTTGTGTGTCAGCCGTGTACACCTGACCAGCACTGCCAACACACACACTGCTGTTTTACATCTGACACTATGGTGATGCACAGGTGTCTGTAGCTCCGCCCTCTTCTAAAAAGAGCACAATCTCATTTGAATTTAAAGCGACAGTCACCAAAACACAATTAGGATCAAAGCCTATAAGGGTCCTCTTCAGAGAGCTAGAGATCATTATCTGTGTGCTATTCTCAGTTAAAACTGAAACACACACACATTAGAGACACCAGAGATGCATTTTACAGCTTGTAAAATAAGCATAATAGATCTCCTTTAAGAGCCAAGTTGCATCATTGTCACTTTTGTATTGATCTGTGGTGTTTGTCAAACAGGTCGAAGCTAAAGATGTGGGGAAAATCTTCAAGATCCGCATCAGCAACGATGACTCGGGCATCGGAGCCGGATGGTTTCTGGACCGTGTGGAGATCAAGCGTCTGGTCATGGCCATGGTGCCCAAAGAGAAGAAGGAAGACAAGAAGAAGAAGAAAAAGAGTAAGAAGAAGAGCGAGGATGATGATGAGGAGGAAGGTGGAGAGGAGATGCGGGAGGTGGTGTTAACCTATTCATTTCCCTGCGACCGCTGGCTGGCTTCAGATGAGGAGGATGGAGAGTTGGTGGTGGAGCTTCTGCCGGAGGATACAGAGGACCTGGAGGGTACAAGAACACAGCCTGAACAACACTGTATATATCTGACAGCCGAACGGCACACACTCTAGAAAGCACATCAAATCACACTCAAACACTCAGAATAACACAGAAACTGCATGAAAACACCTGGAAGTAGTTAGAAACAGCCTAACAAAATGCTAAAAACATACAGCACGCTTTACAAACACTATAAATAGCCTAGCAACCATATAACAACACTCTTAAAACACTATAAATAGCCTAGCAACTATATAGAAACACTTTACAAACACTATAAAAAAACCTAGTAACCACATAACAACACTTTAAAAACACTATATATAACCTAGCAACCACATAGCAACACTTTAAAAACACTAACCTAGCAACCACATAACAACACTTTAAAAACACTATAAATAACCTAGCAACCATATAACAACACTCTGAAACACTCTGAATAACCTAGCAACCACACAACAACACTTTACAAACACTCTAACCTAGCAACCACATAACAACACTTTACAAACACTATAAATAGCCTAGCAACCATATAACAACACTCTTAAAACACTATAAATAGCCTAGCAACTATATAGAAACACTTTACAAACACTATAAAAAAAACCTAGTAACCACATAACAACACTTAAAAAAAAACTCTGAATAACGTAGCAACCACATAACAACACTTTAAAAACACTATATATAACCTAGCAACCAAATAGCAACACTTTAAAAACACTCTAACCTAGCAACCACACAACAACACTTTAAAAACACTATAAATAACCTAGAAACCGCATAGCAACACCTTACAAAAACTATAAACAACTTAGCAACCACATAACAACACTTTAAAAACACTCTAACCTAGTAACCACATAACAACACTTTAAAAACACTATAAATAACCTAGCAACCACATAACAACACTTTAAAAACACTATAAATATCTTAGCAACCACACAACAACACTTTAATAACACTCTGAATAACCTAGCAACCACACAACAACACTTTACAAACACTCAACCTAGCAACCACATAACAACACTTTAAAAACACTATAAATATCTTAGCAACCACACAACAACACTTTAATAACACTCTGAATAACCTAGCAACCACACAACAACACTTTACAAACACTCAACCTAGCAACCACATAACAACATTTTAAAAACACTATAAATATCCTAGCAACCATATAGCAACACTTTAAAAACACTCTGAAAGCCTAGCAACCACACAACATCACTTTACAAACACTTTACTAACCTAGCAACCACATAACACTTTAAAAACACTACATATAACCTAGCAACCACATAGCAACACTTTAAAAACACTCTAACCTAGCAACCACATAACAACACTTTAAAAGCACTCTGAATAACCTAGCAACCACACAACAACACTTTAAAAACACTATAAATATCCTAGCAACCACATAACAACACTTTAAAAACACTCTGAATAAATTAGCAACCACTTAGAAACACATTCATTATTGTAACTACAATCAAATAACTTCTTAGCAACCACATAATGACACCTTAGCAACCACTTGGGTATGTCAAACCACTGTTTCTGTCAGATCATGTTGGAATCAGTGTAACGTAAATGCATAAATCACAGACGATCACATCTGCTGGATCACTAATCAAATCATGATCATGCATTTCTAAAGGCTTGCTTTAATAAATAATGCATCACCCGTTGTGCTTCAGAGAACACATATGAAGTTAACGTGTTCACGGGAAACATGATGGGTGCCGGAACGGATGCTAACGTGTTCATCAACATCTACGGGGAAAATGGAGACACTGGCGAGCGGCACCTCAGAAAGTCCAACCATATGAACAAGTTTGAGCGCGGACAGGTGAGCGGACATCTGACACCTGCACTCATCTTATTCACAGTAGATTCACACGTATAGTCTTACTCATCTGTTAATGTGAGATCATTAATTATTCACCACACACATCGAATATGAATCCAGGCCAACTCAACAGAGCCCATCTTCAAAAAACTGGGTTCAGTTGTGGTGCTGCCAAAAAACTCTAATTTACACCCATTGGGGTATATATATATATATAAAATGTGTATATAAAAGATATAAAATTTAACTATTTATATTTAGTTTAACAAAGGTTTAAAATTAATTCTTGCCATTTCCAAATGTTGGTGAATAAATAAATAAATAAATAACATAAATTGTACTACTATTATTATTATTGTAATTATTATATAAAGAAATAATTAATAAAATATAATAAATTAATAGTTATTTACCCTTATTGTTAAATTACCCTTAAGTTAACCCTTAAGTTATCGGTAATCGGTATTGGTCAAAAATTCCATATTGGAATTCCATATTATCTATCAGCCTCCAAATTTAACAGGTTATCCGTTATTGTATTGGTCAAAAATTCCATATTGGAATTCCATATCATCTATCAGTCTCCAAATGCGAAGGGTTATCGTATTGGTCAAAAATTCCATATTGGAATTCCATATCATGTATCGGCCTCCAAATGTAACAGGTTATCAGTTATTATATTGATCAAAAATTTCAGATTGGAATTCCATATCATCTATCAGCCCCCAAATGCAAAGGGTTATCGGTTATTGTTTTGGTCAAAAATTCCATATTGGAATTCCATATCATCTATCAGCCTCCAAATGTAAAGTATTATCGGTTATTGTATAGGTAAAAAATTCCATATTGGAATTCCAGATCATCTATCAGCCTCCAAATATAACGGGTTATCGGTTATTATATTGGTCAAAAATACCAAATTGGAATTCCATATCATCTATTAGCCTCCAAATATAACGGGTTATCGGTTATTATATTGGTCAAAAATACCATATTGGAATTACATATCATCTATTAGCCTCCAAATATAACGGGTTATCGGTTATTATATTGGTCAAAAATACCATATTGGAATTACATATCATCTATTAGCCTCCAAATATAACGGGTTATCGGTTATTATATTGGTCAAAAATACCATATTGGAATTCTATATCATCTATCAGCCTCCAATTGTAACGGGTTATCGGTTATTATATTGGTCAAAAATACCATATTGGAATTCTATATCATCTATCAGCCTCCAATTGTAACGGGTTATCGGTTATTATATTGGTCAAAAATACCATATTGGAATTCTATATCATCTATCAGCCTCCAATTGTAACGGGTTATCGGTTATTATATTGGTCAAAAATACCATATTGGAATTACATATCATCTATTAGCCTCCAAATATAACGGGTTATCGGTTATTATATTGGTCAAAAATACCATATTGGAATTCCATATCATCTATTAGCCTCCAAATATAACGGGTTATCGGTTATTATATTGGTCAAAAATACCATATTGGAATTACATATCATCTATTAGCCTCCAAATATAACGGGTTATCGGTTATTATATTGGTCAAAAATACCATATTGGAATTCCATATCATCTATTAGCCTCCAAATATAACGGGTTATCGGTTATTATATTGGTCAAAAATACCATATTGGAATTCTATATCTGTCATGGATTGGTCAGGCTCTCACGACCCCCACTCACGAAGATCACCATCACCTGACTTCTAATGAGCACACAGCTGCATCACATTCACGAGCACCAGATAAAAGCACAGCACTCCAGTCGCTCATTGTCCGGGCTCGTCTCGACGAAAGCGGACAACTGAGCGACCACTCAGCGTAGTCATCCTCAGCTAAAACAAACGATTTACTTACCTGTTCTCTTTGTATTCCTCCTAGTCTTCCTGGTCCTCCCGAATCGTCCTGTCTTCCAGTCCTTCCAAGTCTGTGTCATCCTCTGTCAGCTGTATCTGGTGTGTGCTGTCCATCCTCGTGTATTCCTGTTACCCAGCCACGGAGGAAAAGACCCCAACATCATTCCTGATCCTCCTGGCTATCCTTCATGTGCTCCTTGTTGTCATTTAATAAACACCCTAACGTTTCCTTACCTCTGTCTCCTGTCCGCTTCATAACAGAAGCCCGGACCCATAACGACGACAACATGAGCACCCCCGATCACCTTCAAGAGCTGGTGGACCAGTTGAAGCGGATTCTACAGCCACCAGCTCCACTTTCCAACGCACCACCAGCACCGAGCACTTCCGCCTCCACAGTTTCTTCTTCGGCCCTTCCTTCCAGTCCCATGGCCCGACCAGCGCCCTACTCAGGCGGAGCGGGGGAGTGCAATGGTTTTCTGTTACAATGTTCC
The DNA here is from genome assembly GCF_903798145.1 of Danio aesculapii. Taxonomy (NCBI): domain Eukaryota; kingdom Metazoa; phylum Chordata; class Actinopteri; order Cypriniformes; family Danionidae; genus Danio; species Danio aesculapii. Next base: position 54,040,974 of record NC_079442.1, read on the forward strand.
CTCATATTCGAAATGCAACCTTCTCTATATCCCACAGATAAGTCGAAGATCGCCTACATCGTATCTCTACTCTCTGGACCTGCACTTAAATGGGCTGAGACGATCTGGAACCAAGCCGGGCCGGTCATGAATTCCATCACTACCTTCACGGAGTATTTCAAAGAGGTGTTTGGACGTTCTGATGGGGAAGTAGCCGCTGGAGAGCAGCTGTATCATCTAAAGCAAGGTACTCTATCTACACAGGAATATGCTCTCCGGTTTCGCACTCTAGCAGCTGCAAGTGGATGGAATGAGAGATCGTTGTTGACCACGTACCGGCTCGGCTTGGAACCCACTCTCCGAATCCAACTGGCCACATTAGATGATACAATGGGTCTGGAGAGATTCATCCAACATTCTCTCCGATGTTCCGATCGTCTCCGTTCCTATCAACAGGACACCATCACCCCCTCGTCTGCACTCCTCCAATCGCCTGAGTCAACAGCCTCTCCAGAACCAGAACCCATGATAATAGAGTCTGGAAGACTGACATCAGCGGAACGACAGAGGAGGCTGACCCGGGGTCTGTGTCTATACTGCGGTGTCAGTGGACACACCCGTATGGAGTGTCCCCTTCGTCCCATTCGGACTTCAGTGAGTGTATTCAGTACGAATATTGAACAATGTAAACCACTTACTACCACCGTACAAATAACTACTGCCTCTATTTCTCTCCTTGTCACAGCCCTCATCGACTCCGGGTCAGCAGGGAACTTCATCTCCCAATCCCTCTGTCGTCAACTCCACCTCCGTACTGAGGCGTCCTCGCATATATACCAGATACAACCGATAACCCAGTGCACTCGATCTTCGACCCGTATCCATCGACAATGCGAAGACATCCTTCTTCAAGTGGGGTTGTTACATCAAGAGAGGATTCAATTTCTGGTTCTGGAGGGTGCAAATATGGACATCATTCTAGGGCGCCCGTGGCTGGTGAAGCACGATCCCATCATCTCTTGGGGCACAGGAGAGATAAAGAAATGGGGATCTGGATGTACACCTGCCTGTTTTCCAAATCTCCCTCTTCAAGGTCGGAACCCCATTTCTTTGTTTGCAACATCGGTCGAGAGCCCTCCTGAGAAGCAGTCTATCCACATTCCTAAGGAGTACAGCTCCTTTCATGATGTCTTCTGCCCCAAGAGAGCTTCCCAGCTACCGCCGCATCGGCCATGGGACTGCGCGATCGACCTAGTTCCAGATGCCCAGTTGCCAAGAGGTAGGATCTACCCGCTCTCGCTTCCAGAGAATCAGGCAATGGAAGATTACATAAGGGAGGCTCTGAGTCAGGGGTACATACGTCACTCAAAATCACCAGCCGCCTCAAGCTTCTTCTTTGTGGCCAAGAAGGACGGAGGGCTGCGTCCATGCATCGACTACAGGGTCCTAAATAACGGTACAGTAAAATACCGATATCCCCTTCCTCTGGTACCAGCCGCTTTGGAACAGCTCCGAGAAGCTAAAGTCTTCACTAAATTGGACCTCCGCAGCGCGTATAATCTGATAAGAATACGTGAGGGGGACCAATGGAAGACAGCATTCGTGACCCCTACTGGCCACTATGAATATGAGGTCATGCCTTACGGTCTGGTCAACGCCCCCTCCGTATTCCAAAACTTCATTCATGAAGTCCTCCGGGAGTTTCTTCACCACTGTGTAATAGTGTACATAGATGACATCCTCATTTACTCCCGGAGTGAGGCCGAACATCGCCAACACGTTGCGGAGGTCCTACACACATTGAGAGAACATCACCTCTACCTCAAAGCGGAGAAATGCTCATTCCACCAGAAGTCGATTCATTTCTTGGGATACATCATTGACCAAACCGGTATACGTATGGATGGGAAGAAAATTGAGGCTGTTCTATCCTGGTCAGAACCCACTTCCATTAAGGAGCTCCAGAGGTTTCTTGGGTTTGCTAACTTTTATAGACGGTTTATCAAGGACTACAGCAGGATTACATCACCTCTCACTAATCTCCTCAAGGGTAAACCCAAAGGACTGGAGTGGACCAAAGAAGCAGCCGCAGCCTTCCGCCTTCTTAAGAAGGAGTTCACAAGGGCCCCACTCCTGACTCATCCTGACCCAAATCTTCCTTTCGTGGTGGAAGTGGACGCATCCACCACCGGCGTCGGGGCAGTATTATCTCAACATCATGATACACCGCCCCGACTGCATCCCTGTGCCTATTTCTCTCGGAAGTTGAGCCCGGCGGAGCAGAATTACAGCATAGGAGACAGGGAGCTTCTAGCAATCAAGCTAGCCTTGGAGGAGTGGCGTCACTGGTTGGAGGGAGCCAAACATCCGTTCCAGGTGATCACAGATCACAAAAACCTCCAATACATCAAAGAGGCCAAGAGACTATGTCCACGTCAAGCCAGATGGTCACTTTTCTTCTCACGTTTTGATTTCTCCATTTCCTATCGTCCAGGACCCAAGAATCTAAGAGCAGACGCTCTCTCTCGTTTACACGAGCATCACGATCATGAAGAACTCCCAACGAAGATTCTTCCCGAACACATCTCCATTTGTCCGATCACCTGGAACGCTCCTCCAGTCGTTGCCACTCCGGAAGCCCCTGCTCCGCCGGGATGCCCTCCTCATCGGCAGTTCATACCACCTGAACACCGGGTAGATCTGATCCACTCCTTACATACCTCGCTAGGCACTGGACATCCAGGGATCAACAATACTCTCTCGCTAGTATCCCAACGATTCTGGTGGCCAAACATGGCAAGGGATGTGAGGCAATATGTTCAGGGCTGTAAGGACTGTGCCCAATCCAAGAGCCCACGTCATCTACCCGCTGGAAAGCTCCATCCCTTGCCGATTCCGAACCGTCCCTGGTCACACCTAGGAGTGGACTTTATCACTGACCTCCCTTCGTCAGAAGGTAATACCTGTATTCTAGTCATAGTAGATAGATTCTCAAAGTTTGTCAAACTAATCCCTCTGAAAGGTCTTCCCACAGCCTTTGAAACTGCCGACAATATCTTTAATCAAGTCTTCAGGTCATTTGGTATTCCAGAAGATATTGTGTCGGACAGAGGTCCACAGTTCATCTCACGTCTATGGAAAGCCTTCTTCAAGCTCCTAGGTGTGGCCGTCAGCCTCTCTTCTGGATATCATCCCCAAACCAACGGGCAGACAGAGAGGAAGATTCAGGAGGTGGGACGGTTCCTGAGGACCTTCTGCAGTGGTCACCAGAACTCCTGGAGCCAGTATTTGGGCTGGGCAGAATATGCCCAAAATTCACTGCGGCAACCCTCCACCGGACTCACGCCATTCCAGTGCGTCCTGGGCTTCCAACCACCGCTCTTTCCCTGGGATGGCGAACCATCTGATGTCCCCGCAGTGGATCACTGGTTCCGGGAGAGCGAGAGAGTCTGGGACGAGGCTCATCAACATCTGCAGAGGGCAGTCCGTCGAAGCAAGGTAACCGCCGATAGGAGAAGGTCTGAAGAACCCAGATACACACCCGGACAAAAGGTGTGGCTATCCACCCGGGACATACGCATGCGACTGCCCTCTCGCAAGTTAAGTCCCCGATTTGTTGGTCCCTTCACCATCGTGGAACAGGTTAACCCCGTCACCTACAAACTACAATTACCCTCTCACTACCGTATTCACCCTACATTCCACGTATCACTCCTGAAACCCTATCACGATCCTGTTCTTCCCTCCACAGAGCCTGACCACGAAGAGGAACCCCCTCCTCCACTGCTCCTAGAAGAAGGAGCCGTCTACGCAGTGAAGGAGATCTTGCGTTCCCGACGTCGTGGTGGCCAGTTGGAGTACCTGGTGGACTGGGAAGGGTACGGCCCCGAAGAAAGGACATGGGTTCCCAGAGCTGATATTCTCGATCCTAGTCTCATGGTGGAGTTTCATGAGAGCCACCCTGAGTTCCCAGCGCCTAGAGGCAGAGGGAGACCACCACGGCGTCGGAGGTGTCGGCCCTCAGGAGCGGGCCCTGGGGAGGGGGGTACTGTCATGGATTGGTCAGGCTCTCACGACCCCCACTCACGAAGATCACCATCACCTGACTTCTAATGAGCACACAGCTGCATCACATTCACGAGCACCAGATAAAAGCACAGCACTCCAGTCGCTCATTGTCCGGGCTCGTCTCGACGAAAGCGGACAACTGAGCGACCACTCAGCGTAGTCATCCTCAGCTAAAACAAACGATTTACTTACCTGTTCTCTTTGTATTCCTCCTAGTCTTCCTGGTCCTCCCGAATCGTCCTGTCTTCCAGTCCTTCCAAGTCTGTGTCATCCTCTGTCAGCTGTATCTGGTGTGTGCTGTCCATCCTCGTGTATTCCTGTTACCCAGCCACGGAGGAAAAGACCCCAACATCATTCCTGATCCTCCTGGCTATCCTTCATGTGCTCCTTGTTGTCATTTAATAAACACCCTAACGTTTCCTTACCTCTGTCTCCTGTCCGCTTCATAACAATATCATCTATCAGCCTCCAATTGTAACGGGTTATCGGTTATTATATTGGTCAAAAATACCATATTGGAATTCTATATCATCTATCAGCCTCCAATTGTAACGGGTTATCGGTTATTATATTGGTCAAAAATACCATATTGGAATTCTATATTATCTATCAGCCTCCAAATGTAACGGGTTATCGGTTATTATATTGGTCAAAAACACCATATTGGAATTCCATATCATCTATTAGCCTCGAAATATAACGGGTTATCGGTTATTATATTGGTCAAAAATACCATATTGGAATTCCATATCATCTATTAGCCTCCAAATATAACGGGTTATCAGTTATTATATTGGTCAAAAATACCATATTGGAATTCCATATCATCTATTAGCCTCGAATTATAACGGGTTATCGGTTATTATATTGGTCAAAAATACTATATTGGAATTACATATCATCTATTAGCCTCGAATTATAACGGGTTATCGGTTATTATATTGGTCAAAAATACTATATTGGAATTCCATATCATCTATTAGCCTCCAAATATAACGGGTTATCGGTTATTATATTGGTCAAAAATACCATATTGGAATTCCATATCATCTATTAGCCTCCAAATATAACGGGTTATCGGTTATTATATTGGTCAAATTCCATATTGGAATTCCATATCATCTATTAGCCTCCAAATATAACGGGTTATCGGTTATTATATTGGTCAAAAATACCATATTGGAATTACATATCATCTATCAGTCTCCAAATGTAACAGGTTATCGGTGTTGGTCAAAAATTCCATATTGGAATTCTATATCATCTATCAGCCTCCAAATGTAACGGGTTATCGGTATTGGTCAAAAATTCCATATTAGAATTCCATATCATCTATCAGCCTCCAAATCTAAAAAGTTATTGATGTTGGTCAAAAAGTCCATATTGGAATTCCATGTCATCTTAACAACCTCGAAATGTAGAGAGTTATCGGTACACTCAAAATTTCCATATTAGAATTCCAAATCGTCTATCAGCCTTCAAATGTAAATAGTTATCTTATCGGTCAAAATTCCTCGTCGGAACTTATTCCATGTTAGAATTCCATATTGTTTATTAGCCTCCAAATGTAGACATTGATTATCAGTGTCAGTCAAAAATTTCATATTGGAATTTTAGTTCCCCTATAAACCTCCAAATGTAAATGGTTATAACTATCAGTCAAAAACTCCATATCGTTTATTAGCTTCCAAATGTAAAAAGAGTTATTGATTATTGGTCAAAATACTCTACATCAGTGCATCCTTACTTTTACTCTAACTAACTTCAGCTCCTGCTGGGCGCCCACAGGAGGACGCGTTCTCCATCACTGCTGTGGAACTGGGGACTCTGAAGAAGCTGCGGATTCGTCATGATAACAGCGGTCAGTCTGCCTGGTATCTGGACCGTGTGGAGATCGTGGACACTAAAGACGACACCACGTGAGTCCGGTTATGGCTGTGCAATATGTAAGGAATAAAGAACATACAGGAGGTTGTTATCTCAGAATAAAGCCTGACAGGTTTATCAGCAGCTCGATGTGAAAGACTGAAGGGTTTATTCTGTGAAAACAACCATCCTGGATGTACATTATCCTGCTTATTACATGGCTACTGGCCACAAAACTTACAAAATATACACAAAGCATTATTCTGATTCGTAATATTATTCGTATATGCTCTATTTAAATATATAGGTTTTGTATTTTATATATTTTTATTAACATATATGCGCACAATACGTATATAGTGTGTACAAACACATTATGTAAATACAAACTTTTATTTTTTATGCGATTAATAGCGAATAATCGACAGCACTGTTATCGTGATATAAGATGATTGTGAATTTGACCTCAGGTGAAGGGATCAAATCTGCATGTGTGTATTTATTCATGAGTCACACACACACACAGATGAAGGCATCTCACTGTGGTTGTATCGGGTGTCGCAGGTATTATTTCCCCTGTAATCGATGGCTAGCGGTGGATGAAGATGACGGTCAGATTGCACGCGAGCTCGTACCCGTAGACGAGGCTTTCATGAGGAAAGATGAAGATGAGGAGGATTCTGGAGCCACGCTGGGACTGGAGCAGAAAGGTGACGGGAACTAAATCATATTAACAATAAAACACACGTTAAATCATTACTATTTGATTTATTTACTGTAAATAGAATAATCACATTGAAATATGAAAGCTGCAAACCAACATTATTGACGCAAAGACCCTCACACACACATTTATATCTGTCAAATCATCTGAGAGAAAACTACAGCTCTGAAGCGCAGTCTGATGAAGCGCATGCTGGAATTTAAGCAGTAAATGTATTTTCATAGTAGTTTATGCACATTTTTTCCTGTTAAATAAGAAGTAAATCTGAAATGTATGCGCATCTTGCCATTTCTTTATGCGATAATCCAAAATTAGCATACAAATAGGTGTATGGAAACATATATTTTGTTTGATTATTTCCCTTGTAGCGATGTCCACAACATACACGCTGCGCATCAAGACGGGAGAAAAGAAGCACGCTGGAACAGACGCCAATGTTTTTGCCATTCTGTTTGGAGAGAATGACGACACAGGTGAAAATACACACAATCATCAGTGTAATCAAACACATTTAACCTTCAGATGACATCCGTTCTCATTGTCTGCACAGGAATCATCAACCTGAAGGCATCTAAGTCCCACAAAAACAAGTTTGAGAAGGGGATGATCGATGTGTTCACCGTGGAGGCCGTGGATCTCGGAGAACTCCTGAAGCTGAGGATCGGGCATGATGATGGAGGAAAGTGATGCTTGATTATGATTATTCTGATTGCCGATGTAAATTTATATTTACATGTTACACAAGGTTACGTTTTCCTTTAGTATATGCAGATTGACTTACATTTTATGTTGTGGCTCTGTACTACGGCTGCATAATATATGGTTTCAGCATCCGTTTTGCAGTGTGCGCATCCTCATTAGGCACATCACTCAATCTGCAATGTTAAGTTTGGATTATATAAATTAGGATTATATATATTAAACTGGGATTATATAGCCACAGTTTAAAATACATGAGATTTGTAGAGTTTAACCATTCATTTTCCTTCAGCTTAGTCTCTATTTCAGAGGTTCCCACAGCAGAATGAACCACAGACAATTCCAGCATATGTTTTACACAGCGGATGCCCTTTCAGCTGCAACCCAGTACTGCAAAACACCCATACACACTCATTCACACATACACTCATACACTATGGCCAATTTAGGTCATCAATTCCTCTATAGCGCATGTGTATGGACTGTGGGGAAAACCCACACCAACACGGGGAGAACATGCTAACTCCACACAGAAACACCAACTGACCCAACTGGGACTCGAACCAACAACCTTCTTGCTGTGAGGCCACAGTGCTAACCACTGAGCCACTGTGATGCATTATTTTATATTTGATCTTTCAATTTCTGTACCTGAATATTGCAACCCAGGCTCATTCTGAGAACGTAGTCCCATGGACGTTTCTGGAGACCGCGAAATACGTCCCGGGAAGTATGTATTTTTGCAGGCCGCTGTCCAACGACCTTCCGCCTGTCTGCCTGGATGACAGAATAATTGACCGTGCAACCGGCCAATCGGCTGACCCACCCTCCTCAGTCCCTAAACCCAACCAACGACGATTCACAAAAGCCGTCCAGAAAAAGAAAAGCCCTCGTCTGATTTTTACCACGTTTTCAGATTTTGACCACATTCTCACCCTGTGACGAACTTGTTTGCTTCATTTTTTGGATTTTGTTTTTGTTTTCTTACCTGATTTCTGGAACCGCTCTTCCCCGGACTCGAACCCGGTCGTCGTGGTCAGCCCCTCTCTGCGTCTCGAGTCCGCCAAAGTACACGAAGAGCTAACCGGACAAACTGGTTGCAGTGGGAAAGCCCTCCACACGGAGGCGAGAGGCTGGCCGGCAAGCGCAGAAAGGAACGGCGTCACACCGCCCCGCAGCGTTCGCTTAAAAAAATGAAATGCAGCCGTACGTACCCCCGGCTACGTATTTCGCGGTCTCCAGAAACGTCCACGGGACTACGTTCTCAGAATGAGCCTGGGTTGGAATATTGTTTGACTACCCTGAAAGCCATTACGCACTGTTTATTTCACTTTTCTATTTACTCTATTGTATTTAACTACACTTGTCATGTGTTAATTACATTTCATGCATGATTCACTCCCGTACAGAACCATCCCAATCTATCTAACATTAATAAATTATTTCCAAATAGATCTATTCAAGTCATCTGGTGTAACTGTGTATATATAATGCAATTTATATTGCAGAAATACAAAAAATAGCAATGTCAGATTTTTTATAATATGGTGTAGCCCTACTCTGTACATACAGTTGAAGTCAGAAATATTAGACCTCCTGTTAAATTTTAGTTCTTTTATTTCTGTTTAACAAAGTGAATGACACATTTGTAAATATAATAGTTTTAATAACTAATTTCCAATAAATAATTTTTTAAAGCCTCTTTAAAGGCTTAACTAGGTTAATTAGGCAGATTAGGGTAATTAGGCAAGTCATTGTATAACAGTGGTTTGTTCTGGAGACAATCCTAAACTAATATTGCTGAAGGGGGCTAATAATATTGACCTTAAAATGGCTTTAAAACAATTAAAAATTTATTTTATTCGAGCCGAAATAAAACAAATAAGACTTTCTCCAGAAGAAAGGATATCCTTTAGACATGTCCTAGCTCATATTGGACCCATACATCAGCAGGAGGGTTAAATGATCAGTGTTTTGTGTGTGTGTGTGTGTGTGTGTGTTTTCTGCAGGAGGCTCGTCCGGCTGGTTTCTGGACTGGGTGGAGATCGACGCTCCTTCTCAAGGACAGAGGCTTCGTTTCCCCTGCGGACGCTGGCTGGACACGGGAGAGGATGATGGAGCGATTATCAGAGATCTGTATCCTGCAGAGCTGCAGACAGAACTCTACACACCATGTGAGATGAGGAACAATGCATTTATCCATCGCTTATCTCCATTAAACGCCTTTTCACGTGTGCGTGTTTCTCAGCAGCAGGTCATATTGTGTAAACTCAGATCGGAGAGAATGGGAGAGTACAACAAATCATTGTTCTACAATCCAATTAGCTGAAATAATGACAGAAAAACTCCAGGATGGTGTTATCAAGACTTTCAGAAAAGCGAAAACAATAATGAGAGACCAATAACGGCAGCCAGAGGAGAGAATCATGTCAGATTTACTGTCCTGCCCGCATACACACTGCACTACACACACCTCACACAAGGGAATTTTTATATTATTTGATGCAAATAGAAAAGACATTATTTACTAAATAAATACAGTTATCCACTGTAATATCCACTATATAACAGCTGTTTGTTCTTGTTTTATCCTCCTGAGACCCAAAGAATTTTTTTTTCTGTGATTTCCTGCATCATTCATTTTCTTTTCGGCTTAGTCCCTTTATTAATCTGGGATCTCCACAGCGGAATTAACCGCCAACTCATCCAATATTTGTTTTACGCAGTGGAGACCCTTCCAGCTGCAACCCAACACTGAGAAATACCCATACACACTCATTCGCAAACATACATACACTATGGACAATTTAGACCAGAGGTCACCAATCTCGGTCCTGGAGGGCCGGTGTCCCTGCAGAGTTTAGCTCCAACTTGCCTTAAAACACCTACCTGGATGTTTCAAGTATACCTTGTAAGAGCTTGATTAGATTGTTCAGGTGTGTTTGATTAGGGTTGGAGCTAAAATCTGTAGGGCACCGGCCCTCCAGGAACAAGTTTGGTGACCCATGATTTAGACTAACCAATTCACCTATACCACATGTATTTGGACTGTGGGGGAAACCGGAGCACCCGGAGGAAACCCACGCAAACGTAGGGAGAACATGCAAACTCCACACAGAAATGCCAACTGACCCCGCCGAGGCTCGAACCAGCGACCTTCTTGCTGTGAGGCAATAGCACCACCAACTGCGCCACTGTGTCGCCTGATTTCCTACATCTTTTGGGTTAAAAAAATCACTCAATTTAGTTTTTACATTACATTCGAAATGACCGCCAAACTCAGACAACAAAACAGTACAGGAAATGGCTGTAAAGGGATATTAATCCAATATTAATGTTACAAAAATTAAACAAAAGCCATTTTTTCCTTGTGTATTGAAATTCCTGAAAGTCTGAAAGAGAGCTGAACTAAAAAAAAACACAAAAAAGAAGTGATGTTAATCCAAAACAAACTCAACATAACAACGATTTAAAACTGATTGTAATTCTTTAATTGTCTCTAATTCTCTAATTGACTGATTGTCAAATTCTAAATCAGAGTCTCCCTTTACTATCTTATAAAGAATCCTCTCTGCTTCAGTTCTGCCTCCCACAACATGCAGTCATTACTTACATTAAGATGGTCCTGGTGTCCACTATAGTGGACATTTAAAAAAGGATGATATTTTGAAACACAACCAAGTTAGCAGCTTTGAAATCTAAATGTATTGTTCCTGACACTTCAATAAACAAATAAATATGTAATAATAATAGTAAAAAACATTTAAAAAGCTCAATTTTACATGCCTCTCTCCTTCCGATAAAATGTGTTTGTTTGTATGCCGGCCATTTCGGATGCAGTGTAGAAAGTGGTTCCTAGCATGCCAGCCAATCAAATGACAGATCACTAGAAAGCACAGGATGTCCTCAGAACAGTAAAACAGGACTTGACAGAGTAGTTCATTCAACACAATTCATGAAAACACAATGACCACTACAGAGGACACAAGTCAGTGGGCGGGGTCTCAGGAGGTGAAACATAAACTCACTTCAATTTAAATAATATTTCATGTAAAAAGCCTTATAATGTCTTGTTCTCCAGCAAATGTACAGCAAATAAACACTTTGTCATGTTTTTTAAGGGAATAATATTTCTAAAGGAGCTGTTGACATGGAATTGAAGCAGATTTTGGTAACAATGCTAACTTGAAACAAAACTAATCTGAAAAATGAGTTCTGTGTAATATTAATGGAGTGACTGAAGGAGAAAACACTACTGAAACGTGTTTATATTTTATATAAAAGTGTTTTATGGTGCTGCAGCTGCCTCTCATATGGAGAATGAAGCCTCATGCATTGCTCACGTGTGAGTTTCTAACAGACTTCAACAGAGTGTCAGTATCTTGATGCTTCTGTGGCTCTCGTCTATCAAATCTGAGCTTTATTCTGTATTCTCTATTGGATTGGAGTCAGGTGATTGGCTGGGCTATTATATAGCTTGATTTTCTTTCTCTGAAAGCATCTGACAGTCTCCTTGGCTGTGTTTTGAATCATTGTCTTTCTGAAATGTCCACCCTGGTTTGATCTTCATCCTCCTGCCAGTGTAGATGTTGGACTGAAGCAGCTGATATTCATTTACACTGATGAAGAGCAGAGGGTTGCTGAAGAACTACTGAGAGATTTCAGCTGCTGTCTGGGCTTTCCCTGCCAAACTGCACCTTCCTTTCTTCATCTGTTCAATACTTTAATACGTTATTTCATTTTATTATGCATAACTTCATTTGTAAACTAATTACATTTGTTTTCTTTGCATATGTGGATTTATTTGGTTGTTACCATCATCTGGTGAAAGTCAATGGCACCTTTAGAAATATGATTTCTGAGGAAAATGGTGACGTGTTCAATACTTATTTATCCCACTGCCTCTTGATTTACGTGTACTTGTACTGGAAAATGACACAAAAAGTAGGTAAATAAGTGATTGAATTTTTTTTGGCAGTGTATAGATGATTTATCTTAATGAATGTGTTTGTGTTCGTCCTGCAGTCGTCCCCTATGAGATCAGCACCTTCACTAGTGATGTGTTCGCCGCGGGGACAGATGCTAACGTGTTTATCGCTCTGTACGGTCAGAATGGTGTGTGTACGCAGCAGAAATACCTGTGTGTGAACAAGCGAGAGCGACGGCTGTACTTTGAGAGAGCAGCAGACGACATGTTCATCGTGGAGGTCAGCATCCACACATCACCTTCATTTCTGTAGCGCTTTATACAAAATATAGGACATTAAAAAATAGAAATAGGAATCAGCCTATTTGCTAGTAAAAGAAATCAGAATCAGCCAATTTGCTAGTTATAATATCTGAATAAGAATCGGCCAGTTTGCTAATAAAAAAACTTCATCAGAATTGGCAAATTGCTAAAATATTGTAATTGGCCAATTTGCTAGTAAAAAAATATTGTAATGGGCCAATTTGCTAATAAAAAAATCAGTATCGCCCAATATACTAATAAAATAAATCTGAATTCTCCAATTTGGTAGGATTAAATTGGAATCGGCCAGCTTGCAAGTAAAAAAAAATAGAAATCAGCCAATTTGCTAGCAAAAAAAAAATGGATTTGGCCACTTTGCTAATAAAAAACGTAATTGGAATTGCCAAATTTGCTAGTTAAAAAATCTGAATCGGAATTGGCTGATTGAAAATAAAAAAAGTATCAGATTCAGCCAGATTACTATCCAACAAGCACACAACGTCAACAGATGTTAATACTAGGTTATATTTAGGTTGTGACATCAGGCAACCAAAATTCAGTGTCTAGCCAGTGGCTAAGGACAATGTTATTTTGACATCCAATAACGACGTCAAATGACGTTGATATTTGGTTGATTTTAGGTTGTGTTGAAAAGTGACCAAAATCCAACGTTGAGCCAACATCTTAAACTAACTTCATGTTGACGTCAAATACTGACATTTATTCGTCAGGTATGGCAACCAAAATCCAACGTCTGATAGACGTCATAGTGGTAACGTCCACATAATGTCAAGCTGTTACATCATTAGACGTTGATATTTGGTTGTTGTTAGGTTGGACATTGGACATTGATTTCGGCCTGATGTTGGTTTCTGATGTCATCCTGAATTTCATTTCCAAATAAAATGCAATGTCCCCACGATATTGAAGTACAGCATCAATCTGACTTCATGTTGATGTTCTGTGCCTGCTGAGTAGTAAAAAAAATCTGAATTGACAATTTGCTAGTAAAAAAATAAGAATCCGATTTGGCCAATTTGTTAGTAAAAAAAATAATAAATATTGGCCAGTGTCATAGTATACGGCAAGAATTAGAAATTGGCCAATTTGCTAATTAAAAAAAAATCAACCCAGGCTCATTCTGAGAACGTAGTCTCGTGGACGTTTCTGGAGACCGCGAAATACGTCCTGGGAGGTACGTATTTTTGCAGTTTTTGTTTTCGCAAATCTGCGCCGTTCTCGCGTAAACCCGCTAGAAGCCGCTGTCGAACGGCCTTCCGCCTGTCTGCCTGGATGAAAGAATGATTGACTGTGCGACCAGCCTATCGGCTGACCCACCCTCCTCCGTCCCTAAACCCAACCAACGACGATTCACAAAAGCCGTCCAGAAAAAGAAAAGCCCTCGTCTGATTTTTACCACGTTTTCAGATTTTGACCACACTCTCACCCTGTGATGAACTTGTTCGCTTCATTTTTTGGATTTTGTTTTTGTTTTCTTACCTGATTTCTGGAACCGCTCTTCCCCGGACGTGAACCCGGTTGTTGTCGTCATCGTCGTCAGCCCCTCTCTGCTCCACGGGTCCGCCAAAGTACACGAAGAGCTAACCGGACAAACTGGTTGCAGCGGGAAAGCCCTCCACACGAAGGCGAGAGGCCGGCCGGCAAGCCCCGAAAGGAACGGCGTCACATCGCCCCGCAGCGTTCGTTAAAAAAAATGAAATGCAGCCGGACGTACCCCCGGCTACGTATTTCGCGGTCTCCAGAAACATCCACGGGACTACGTTTTCAGAATGAGCCTGGGTTGAAAAAAATATATGGAAACTGGCAAATTTCATAGTAATTGTAATCAGACATTTTGCTAAATTCAAAATCAGAATCAGCCAGTTTGCTAGTACAACAATTTTAATTGTCGAATTTGCTAGTAAAATAGTTGGATTTGGCCAATTTGCAAGTAAAAACATTGCAATTGGCCAATTTGGTAAAAAACATTGTTATCAGAACTTGCTAGTGAAATCTGAATCGGCCAATTTGCTAGTATAAGAACTTGAAATCGGCCAGTTTGCTAATAAAAAACAATCAAAAACGTCCAGTTTGCTAATAAAAAAAGATATCCGAAATGGTTTATTTTCTATAGGGAAAAAACCCTGAATCTGAATGGGCCATGACAAATCATGTTCAGTGCAACACTAAATATTCCAGTTCAATATGGAAGTCTGACAGCAGCTCCAATTTAACTAAAAAATTTAATGTATTTGGGCAATTTGCTAGTAAAAATAAGCAGCCCAATTTGTTAGTAAACAAATTGGAATCAGTTTTTTTTACCGACCAGTTATTTCAGCATTATTGCATTAAACACACCCGCTAAACGATTTTTCTCTCTCTCTCTGTGCAGCTGGAGGACGTCGGAGACATCCTGGAAAAGATCCGCATCGGGCACGAAAACCAGGGCACGAACCCCGGCTGGCATCTGGACCGCGTGGAGATCAGGAGGCTGCTGAGAAAAGGAAAGGTAATTAAACGGTGCATCGCTGGAATGGTATCATAGAAGAGCATCATGTTTAGAGCTGCATGATATTTGACATTGCACTATTTTGTTTTGCTGCGACATACAGTTAAAGTCAGAAATATTCACCCTAATGTCAATTTATTTTTATTTTTCTCATATTATTCCTAAATGATGTTGAACAGATTCAGGAGTTTCTCACAGTATTTCCTCTAATATTTTTTCTTCTGGAGAAAGTTTTATTTGCTTTATTTCAACTAGAATAAAAGCAGTTTTTATTTTTTTGTAACAATTTTATGGTTAATATTATTAGTCCCCTTAAGCAATATTAGTTTTCTGTAATGGTGTTGATCCGTGTTGTTGTGAAGGGTTCAGAGACGACCATTTTCCCCTGCGAGCGCTGGCTGGCCAAATCCGAGGATGACGGAGAGACGGTGCGAGAGCTGGTGCCATCAGACATCATCACAGAGAAACTACTGAGAGACGGGACACTCAAACACAACGAGATCGAGGTGGAGGACGCTCTGGAGAGTATGTGTGACACTCAACACACAGCGGTTGGAGAATTAAACCAATCAAACAATAATACATTAGTATGGTGCAGGGCTTCCTTTTGCAGTTAATACTGCATCAATGTGGAACATGCACACAGACTTTTAATTTTTAGTCAGCCAACCCAAGTGCTTCTGGTGAACATTGCTAAATTTAATTTGTGTTACAATTTAGCCCATATAAATAGTTTGCAACATCGTCAGTGTGTTGCACCATTACAAAACCGCCGCGTTTAAGATCTGATTTCTTAAAAAAAAAATGAGTGATCTTAACTCCCTGATTGATATATGATATAAAGTGGGTCTCAGACCAGACGACAGCGCTGCGTTAAATTCCTTTTTTCCATGCCATGTTTTTAAAATATGGAAATGTATTTTACCCCAGTCTTTTCAATGGAGTTTCTGCGCTAGCCTGCTGCTCCTGATGGCACTTGCATTTACATGGTCTTTCATCTCGTTTTACGTTTGAACAACTAAATCAATGCTCAAGTCTAGTTAACTAATTACAACATCGATGCTCTTAAAGGAACCATATGATATTGAAAATAGTCACGTAGTGTAACCCCGCCGGTCACCACCCAACCCGCTCCGAGCTGGGATCGAACTGGCGACCTTCCGCTTGGGAGTAGGATGCTCTAACAAGGAGGCTAAAGATCGTGACCTCTCTAGTGTCTGTCGCTAAAGCACCTTTTGAGGTCAGAGGAGTGAGGTTTACCTGCACAGTACTTACTAGCTGGCCTCCGTTTCAATAGCTTTCACCAGAAGTTTATCAATAGCTGAAACACTCTAGCTGTGCTTATTGACCATTAGTGTTGGGATTGACAGATACAAGTCCTGCACAGAGGCCAGAGAGATGTTGAGGCGTTCTTCTTTAGGATAATGTTCAGGTCACTGTGATGCTGCTGCAGGAAAACCTTTCCTGACTCGCTCCTCCAAAACACCCTAAAGTGCTCAATAATGTTTACATCTGGGTACTGTGCAGGCCATGGGAGATGTTCAGCTTCACTTTCATGTTCATTAAACCACTCTCTCTCCAGTTCTGCTGTGTGTATTGATGCATTATGATCCTGATACATGCTACCGCCTTTAGAGTGCAATGTTTGACCCATTGGGTCACATAGTCCTCCAAAATGGATCAGTAGTCCTTTGCAGTGACCCAGTGCGCATCTAGCACCAGTATTGGGCCTAGGGAATGCCATGATATTGAGCCCAAACCATCAATGATCGTCTCATGCTTCACTCCGGGCATTAGCAGTCTGGGTGGGATGCTTCTTTGGGGCTTCTCCACACCGTAACTCTCCCGGATGTGGGAAAGACTGTAAAAGTGGACTCATCAGAGAACAGTACATGTTCCACATTGTCCACAGCCTAAGATCTTCACTGCTGCACCACTGAAACCGGCGTTTGGCATTGGCACGAGTGAGCAAAGGTTTGGCTATAGCAGCCGTCCATGTATATTGATCCTGAGGAAAAATAGATTTAGTGGTCGCACTGTATAATTAGTTTCCATTAGTTAATGTAAGTCAATGTATTTACTAACATGAGCGAGTACATTTATTACAGTATGCTTGTGAACATTAGTTAATGAAAACACAGGTATGTTAACTCACAGTGCATTAACTAATATTAACAAACATGAGTTTGTGTTTTAATAATGCATTAGTTAATGTTGAACTATAATTCAGAAATGCTCTCTAGAAAGAGTACACTGTAAAAAGAGACTAGTTGACTTTACTTAAAAGAGAGAGTAAACTCGTTGCCTTATAATTATTAAGTAAACCAACTATGTGCAAGTTAAGTCAATGGGTTTTCTGACTCTTTTAAAGTAAAATCAACCTGTTGTTTTTAAGTCAACAAGTGTACTCATTTCCCCAGTGATGGGTTGCAGCTGGAAGGGCATCCGCTGGGTAAAACAGGCTGGATAAGTTGACGGTTCATTCTGCCTGTGGTGACCCCAGATTAATAAAGGGACTAAGCCGAAAAGAAAATGAATTAATGAATGTACTCACTTATTTAAAGCATGACTGATTCAGTTAACAACATCAGCATTAGCTTAAATACAAGACTTTTGTTTTTCATCACACTTCGTTGATCTCTGCTGTTCAATCTTAGTGTGTGTGTGTGTGTCCGTGTGTTGTTGCTTGCATGCATGTGTGTGTATTCATTGATATTTCAGCTCACACATATAAGGTGTCTGTGCGGACGGGATACATGCACGGAGCTGGAAACGGATGCCAACGTATTTCTGACTATTTACGGAGAATTGGGGAGACACCGGAGAGCGAAGCTCAGCAAATCCGAGAGCAGCAAAACAAGTTGAGAAAGGAGCAGTGAGTCTACACACACTGCAAAACATGCTTTTTTTTATTTAGAGTTTTGGTTTCTATAGTCCAGATATCTACACATTCTGAAATCAAGAAGCATTTTCCAGACAAGCAAAACATATTGTGTTGTATTAAGAAATAATGTGTCAAAATGAAGTGAGTTTTACATTAAAGCAAGCTAACAAATATCCTGTTCTTTTTCCTTTTGACATAAGATTAATTTACTCACCCCATTGGCAGATTATGGTTTTAAGGAAAAACACTTCATTATTTTTGTTTCAACATCAAATTTTTGTTTGTCTAGAAAATGCTTTTGATTAAGAAATGTCAGACATTTGGAGTTAGTAATTAGACAAAAAGCTCTTATTTTTGCAGTGCATTTATTTATTTATCCCACAACCACATATAAACACCTGCTAAAATCTATTTGACTCCAATGCTCCCTTTTATCCATTGAGGATCAAACCTGCAAAAATAAAACAATAAATGAATAAATATGCAGAATTGAAATCTAAATAATTAGCTTAATAATAATTATTATTTTGTATATATATATATATATATATATATATATATATATATATATATATATATATATATATATATATCCCAGATGCTGTTTAACTGTGAGAAGATTTTTTTCAAGTCATTTTTAAACTTAATAGTTTTAATAACTAATTCTATTGTCTTTTTCATGATGACAGTACATGATATTGTACTAGTTATACTCACTCTTTTCCATGTTAAAGACTGAAAAGTAAAAATAAACCAATAAATAAATAAATAAATAAATAAATAAATAAATAAATAAATAAATAAATAAATAAATACAATGTTTAATAAATAAAACATTAAGAATAAAAAACACAAACATAAATAAATGATTATAAGAAGAACTTAAATTAATAAATAAATAAATAAATAAATGCTGTAATAAATAAATGATTATAAGAAAAAAAACACATTATTAATTATTAATAAATGCAGTAATAAGTAAATGAATATAAGAAAAGCCACATAAATAAATAAATGCAGTAATAAATAAACGAATATAAGAAAAACACATAAATAAATAAATAAATAAATAAATAAATAAATAAATAAATAAATAAATAAAAGTTGAAAATTATGAAATATAAAATATAAAATATAAATGTAAAATACATGCAGAAAATAATAAATGAAGTAAAATAAAATAAATAATTTATGATTAAGAAAATAATGAATGAATGAATTAAGAAACAAATAAAATCATTAAAGTTTCAAATTATAAAATATAAATGAAAAATACATGCAGAAAATAGTAAATGAAGTAAAATATAATTTAGCTATAATTTCTGCTTTAAGTCATATATTACTTTATTCATTTTCTATTGTTACATTTATTAATGTATTTATAAATAAATAAATACATTATAAAATAAATTATATATTTGTATATATAACTGTATGTAATGTATTTTCTGATGAATTTATTTTTATTTATTTATTATTTTGCAGGTTTGACCCTTCATATTTATCCACTATAATAAAAGCAATACATTTGCTGCACTTCTTTTCAATCTTTTCCAATTCGCATTGATGTTTAAAGCAGTTGTTTGTGTGCAGGTGGACAAGTTCAGTATTGAAGCCGTGGATCTAGGTCCAGTGTTTAAGATCCGAATACGCCATGATAATTCTCAGGCCGGAGCTGACTGGTACCTGGATCAGGTGGAGGTGGTGGATGTGGACACGGACGAGGTTTTCATGTTCCTGTGTGAACGCTGGCTCTCCAAGAAGAAGGAGGACATGCGCATAGAGAGAACTTTCTACGTCAAGGTGACAAACGTTTACATTTTCCCTTTTACTCTACACTGTAAAGATTATTTGTTAATTAACAGTTTGTGTATTTGTGTTTATTTATGGTGGTGAATTGCATTATGGGATGTTGATCTCTGCTCTGTCCACTTCTGATGTTGATAATTCAACTCTACAGTTTAACAAAGTCACTTTTATTGATATTTCAGTGGTTTGAAATAATATAATGTATAATATGTAGAGAAATGAGTGTGTAGAATAACAGAAAATGTGCTGCTGTTTATTACAAGGTTTCTGTAGCGTAATATACAGCACCAACACACACAATATAGCACTGAAAACTATTACACACGTGCAGAAAACACACTTTTACAGGTTAAAAGTTGTTGGAAGAAAGATTTCGCTCCCATAATGCAACTCAAAAGCAGAAATAAATGAGGAAAAATAAAAATATTAATAAAAAATACAGAAAACTGTAAATTTAGGGATATTTTTGGTCACTTTATTTTTGATGGTTATTTTGATGGTTTATTTTGAATTCTCATTAGATTATAAGTAGACTGTTAGGTTGGGGTTATGGTTGGTGTAAGTTGAAACATGCTTGCAAAGTTTCTTATAGTCAGTTAAATTGGTCAGTTAAACCAATATTTACCATATTTTTTCGTGTACATATTACGTATAATCAAATGTAAATCACCGCACTCTACCAGTCATACATCATGGTGTTTTATAATTTATTGATTTCTCTCATTTTTTAGTTTACTTTCTGTCCTCTCATGTTAGTATGTATGCATGTACATATTTATGTACGCTATTTAGTAGTTCACTTCCAGAATGATTGGTCACCATTGACTTCTGTAGTATTTTTCCCCTACTATGAAAGTCAATGGCTATCATCACCTGTTCAGAAACCAACAAAAACTTTCCAATTCAGATGTTTTAATTACCATACTAATGCCAAGGAAATGCATCTTGATTTAACCCTTGTGTGGTGTTGGTATTTTTGTTACTCAGCTAGTGTTCATGGGTCTGGTGGACCTGCTAGAGTTTTGGCTTTCCAAATAACACTATCAGTTTTATGTTAAATTACTCAACAAATATTTACTTCATCCCAATTACAAGCCATATGAAGAGCAAACATGGTTAATTTCCCCCCTTTACCTTTGTTAGATCATATTGATGGATTAATGTGCTTCTCCTGTTTTTATTTTTATTAATGTTATGAAAAAATAAAACCCACAGATTTGTTTTTTTTTCGTATTGTTCCCACCATGGTCTTGGACATCGCCATCAGAAGCTCCTCTCTCTTCCACAATCAATTTGCAAGGCCCTCGCAGCAGATAATCTATTGGCCATCTTGATCAGTTGTGATAAGGAACCACACTGGCATAGTCTTATTTATAGTATTATGGCCCTAATGTGCAGATGGGACAGGGTGTGAGAAAATAAGCTCGGTTCCCGCAAGAGAGAGGGTAAAATGTGCGGGAATGTAGGAGCAGACAGTGTTGATAGTTGAATTTGCAACAATGTTGCAACTTTGTGCGGGAACAGGCGGGGAAGAAAACAGCAGCAGGGGAAAGGAGGAAGAGAGAGTGTAAGAACACTGGACCTACACTTTCAACACTTTTATTAGACCTGGGTCCAGTGGAACAGAACACCTTGTATGTAATGTAAATGTGTGTGGGCAGGTACATTATGCAGTCATTGAAAATTTGTTCGGATTTATGTTCTTCACAGAAAATAAGCCAAAGCCAATGAATTTCAGGTTGAAAAAATAATTTATTGTTCAATTTATAGTTTGGAAAAAACTGAAAACGGGTCTCACAGACCCGAACACCATACAAGGGTTAAGACACTACAACCACAATGCGCCACATGCAATGCATTGTATACTCTGCAAAAATGCTTTTCTTACTCAGAGTTTTTGTCTTTTTGCTAGTCCAAATATCAAAATATACTATAATTAAGAAGCATTTTCTAAACAAGTAAAAAATATTTCATTTTCAGTCTCATTTTCAGAAATAATGAGTCAAAAAAGTGAGAGAAAAAAAGCTAAATAATCAGCCAATAGTGTAGGTAAAATAAACTAACTTCAAAGCAAAAACAAGATTATTTTTCTTACATCATTTGCAGATTATTTAATTTGTTTAAGGGGAAACTCATTTAATTTTATTATTTCTGAAAACAAGACAATATCTAGAGCTTGTCTGAGAAATGCTTCTTGATTTAAGAATTTGTAGATATTTGGACTAGAACCAAGACAAAAACTCTGAGCAAGAAAAGCATTTTTTTGCAGTGTAGTTATTTTTGTTGAAATACTATGCAGAAATACTGAGTGCTATGTGATGAAGACGCTGACAAAGGAGTGCGGATCCAAATACAGATTTATTACAAGAATGGACAAGCAAGCAACGGTCAACACGAGGGCAAATAAATGTATACAGGCAAATCCAAAGTCGTGGTCATGAAACAGGCGAATGGTCAAAAGGCAGGAGGCAGACAACATAAATAAACAAACAAAACAAAGCCAGGGTCAAACACAGAAAGGTAAGGCAAAGGAAACAGGTTGTAATGTCACAAGAACAAGACTCAGCACTAATGTGTGTGTGTGTGTGTGCACTGTATAAATAGTCCTTGTAATCAGTTCATGAGCAGCTCTCAGCTGTGTGTAATCTACCAAATGAGGAACAGGTGCGTGTGAGCGGTGCATGACTGGAACCTGTAGTTCATATACTGGCGTATTTGTAGTCCTTCAGCGATCTGCCTGTTTACCAATGATCTGCAGCCGCTAGATTGCTGGTGATCATAACACTGAGTAAGAGAAATGTGTATTGTATATTCTTCTGTATATTAGGGATACGAGGGTGAGAGGAATCCTCACAATGCCAAGAAGAACATGCAGAACTCTAAAGCCGGTCTGGACAGCAACATGAACAAAAAGAAAGAAGAAGAAGAAGAAGGCTGTAATAATGGAGGAGGGTCCCAGTAAGATGAAGCTCTGCTTTCACTAGCTGTGTTTCCATCCACCTGTTTTTATGTGCATTTGGAATATCTCATCAAAAAATGCTTAATGAAGTGCCAAGATGCACGTAAATTGTTAAAATGTGCATTAAAAACACATGTGCACAGCTGAGCAGGATAGGACTTTTTGACCCAATCCCAATTCTGTTTTTGTACCCCTTTCCCTTGGCCTTTAAAACCGAGTGTGAAAGGGGAAGGCCTTCAAAATTGACCCCTTTGAATTAGGACAGCACTACAGCATGCTTCATATGAAATCAGACGATGGAGACTGCTGTAGTTATTCCAGTTGCTTTATTTTTTGGTATTTATCTTCAGGAAATCACTGAAGGCATATATCATGTTATCATAATGATCTATTGCGGCAATAAGATCGTAACTGTACTGTGCATTTAACACTGTGGCCATATTCATCATGTAAACACATCAAAAACAACATTAACATTACAGCAGACACTGTAAACAGCTCATTCCCAGACACTAGACTTTTCTGACAGCGTTTTCCAGTGTCATCAGAATATTGTGGGACTGCTATGAGTTATAATTATGGATTATAGATTTAGCTGTTTTTATTTTAGCGTTTTAAAAAAAAAGCATGACTGTAAAATACGAGCGCGGTTATGAATATATTTAAACGTGTGCTTGTTTGTTGTAAAAATTCGTAATATTGACAAAAAAAAAATACTAATTTGTGGATCTCCTTACGTCCGGGTGTAACTATCCTGCTGTTGTGGCTGATGTATTCTGGGAAATTTTCTTACCCCTTGGTTTCGAGTGTGGTCCTGAAAAATCTTCGTTCGAAGGGCTATTCGCCCCTTCCACTTAGCCCTACACCAGGGCTATTCAATTACAAATTTAGTTGGGTCAGATTGTCAAGGTTAGAGAAGGTTAGCTGGGCCAGTCATTTTAGCGGCAAAGCAGCTCATATGGACACATTTTAAAACCAACACAAACAAATGTATTGAAAAACATGAGGTTTATTCGTTGTTTCTCTTTTAACTTTGGTCAGTTTGCAGAGCAAAAGGTGCATACAAAAAGAGCTGAATTAACAGAATCTGAGGGTGTACTCACATGATGTACAGTTGCCTTGAACTGGGCTGAAGCACGCTTGTCCCCCCTCCCGTCTCCCCCAACGGCTTGCACTCACATTGCATTCGGGCCTGAGAACGCTTACGTCATTGATGATGCGCTGTTCAGTTTAAGAAGCGATCTCGTTCAGCACAGTCAAGATTTCTTCATATCGTTATATCATTTTAGTGGTTTAGGATGCAGTGACACGCAGTCAAATATTTCGCAGAACAGATCAGCCACTTTTGACGCTCATAAACAATCATAAAATCCTCATCCTGCTGGAATTATGAGGTTTGCTAAAGGTGCAGCTGTGGTGCAGTGAGGGGTTTGCATCTTTAATAATCTACGACAGTTTGTGTTCATTAAACAGTAAGAATGATTAATAAATTTATATGAAACAGACCCTTAAAAGTCACGTCTCGTCTTCACTTTCGAGCTCAGGTACGCTTTGTAGGGTGCAAAGCGTACCGCGCCTGAGCCCGAGTGAACCGTGCTCAGGCACACCGCTTCCAATCGGGCACGCTCTGCGTTGTTTGCGTGTTGCAGGCTATGTAATTTACGTAGGAATTTGCGTTTTTGGCGGGATCATAGACATAATGAATACTTTATATTTATATTAATATAATATATTAAATAACAATAATGAATAATATATATTAATTTATTATCTATGGGCAGAACCACGGGCTGGGCCGCTCGGAGGATGATTCTGGGCCGCATGTGGCCCGCGGGCCGCCAATTGAATAGCCCTGCCCTACGCCTTCAAGCTAAAGAGAATTGGGACACCCCTACCCCTTCAAGGGAACGCACAAAACGAGGGGTAGGGGTAAGGGCTAAGGGTTAGAATTGGGATTGGGCCTTTATCCGATAAGAATAAAATGCACATAAACTTCATTTACATTTAGTCATTTAGCAGACGCTTTTGTTCAGAGCGACGTATAGATTGAGAAGGCATTCAGCAATTTAACAAGAAGAGGCAATACACCAAGCTGAAGTCAAATTATTCACCCACTTGTGAGTTTTTTTTTACTTCTTTTCCAAATATTTCCCAAATGATGTTGATCAGATTCAGGAATTTCTCACAGTATTTCCTCTAATATTTGTTCTTCTGGAGAAAGTCTTATTTGTTTTATTTCTGCTAGAATAAAAGCAGTTTTTAATTGTTTAAACACCATTTTAAGGTCAATATTATTAACCCCTTCAGCAATATTAGTTTTGGATTGTCTCCAGAATAAACCACTGTTATACAATGACTTGCCTAATTACCCTAACTTTACCCTAATTACCCTAGTTAAGCCTTTAAATGTGACTTTAAGCTGAATACTAGTGTTTTGAAGAATATCTAGTCTAATATTATTTACTGTCATCATGGCAAAGAGAAAATAAATCAGTTATTAGAAATGAGTTATTAACACTATTATGATTAGAGATGTGCTGAAGAAATCTCTCTGTTAAACAGAAATTGGGAAAAAAGTATACAGGGTGGCGAATAATTCTGACTTCAACTGCACAGGAAGTGCTAAATGTAAGGAAAATGGAGTATTTTTTATTTTGTTTACCTCAAACTGCATATAAGTGCGGCTAAAGTTGGAATTAAATTGCAAAACCTATATTTTATTTCAATAGGTGAACAAATAATTCCTTCAGACAAAGCAAACTTAATGCAAACACAACTTTCACTTAGATAACTTACAAAATAATTCCTTTCTTCTGACTGGCAAACTTCACTTTCACTTAGATAACTTACAAATAATCCCTTCAGACTAGCAGAAATGAATCCAAGCAAGCAAACAGATGCTTAATTTAATATAACGCTCACGAGATGCACTGCCGTTCTTCACTCAATTCTGAGATTGTTTCAACATTTAGAGAGTAAAGTATGTACAGTGCTGTAGTTTTCTCTCAGATGCTAATCAAATATAAATGAGTGTTTCTTTGTCTCATTAATGTTGATTTGCAGATATAAATGTGTGTGTGAGGGTCTTTGCGCCATTAATGTTGGTCTGCAGCTCTCCATGTTTCCAGCTTTCTATTGTGTCAGATCTGAAATGTTGTTGTGCTGATTGTAAAAGGCCTCAGTCCTCCGTCAGTTCATCATCCCAGTGCTTCAGTATTCTTCTTCTATTATTATTCCCTCCAGAACTGTCTTGAGCATCTGTTTGCGTTCCCGTCTCACGTCTCCAAAAGCCACCGCATTCGTTGTGTTTGGTCTTGGTCTTCTGAGGTGCAGCTCATTTATTAGAGGAGAACAAACACCACAGTGGAGAATCCCAACAGTGCAGCAAACTCCACTTCTCTCAGTGATATCTGTGCAGGAGGAGCTGAGGAGTGTATTCTCTTCTATACATCATTGACTGCACTCGCTGCTTTATTCATGAATGCTTTATGCAGTATTACAGTATGCACACAAATCTTTGGATGGAAACACAGCTATTGATCATTGTGAAGCTGTCAGTGTGTGATACAGTGCTCAGCGTCTGTGTTTTCGCAGTGATCCCGTACCACTTCACCGTGTCCACAGGAGACGATCGGGACGGCAGCACCACCAGCAGGGTTTACGTCATTATTATGGGACCCAATGATCTGGAAACCGAGCGGCTCTGGCTGGATCTGCCTGAAGGGAAGAAATACTTCGCTGCTGGAGGAATGGAGCACTTCATGTGTTTCGGACTTGACGTGGGCGAGATCAAGAGAGTCGAGGTAAAACTATTTAACAGAACTAATTCCTGTTTATGTATTTTAATGCAATTTGTTTGGTAACTCTTTACAATAAGGTTGTGCACTGCGATAAAGTGTTTTTTGTCTTGTTTCTAGTCCAAATATCTACAAATTCTTAAATCAAGAAGCATTTTCTAAACAAGCAAAAAATTGTAATGTTTTAAGAAATAATATGAGTTTTTTTCCAACCCAGGCTCATTCTGAAAACGTTCCTCCACAGATGTTTCTGGAGACTGCGAAATACGTCCCGGCGGCACGTTTTTCTGCAGTTTTTGTTTTCGTGAGTCCACCAGAGGTCGCTGTGTACACTTTTTGAGATCTCAAATTTCCCTCGCGAGTGCCATTCACGCCTGCTGTTCTCGCGTAAACCCACCAGAGGCCGCTGTCGACTCACTTTTTGACAGACTTTCTGACTGACTGAGCGAACGATCGGCTGACCCACCCTCCCCCTTCCCTAAACCCAACCAATTTTATCGATTGACCAGCCCACCCGCTTCCCTAAACCCAACCAACACGTTTCAAAAGCAATCCAAAAAAATTAAAGCCCTCATCTGATTTTTTTTTTTACCACGTTTTCAGATTTTACCACATCCTCACCCTGCTCTTCACCTGTTTGTTTTATATTTTGGACTCTGTTTTTGTCTTACCTGCTTTCTGGAACCGCTTTTCACCGGACTCGAACCCCTGTGTTCGTGGTCAACTCCTCTCTGCATGTCAAATCCCCCGACGTACGTGACACGCTAATGGGACAAACTTGTTGCTGTCCCATTAGCGTTTGAATTTGCTGTCCATTTGGAGGTAAGCGGTCAGCTGTTAAGCGCGAAAAGGAACGGCGTCACACCGCCCCGTAGTATTTGTTTAAAAAGAATGAAAGGCAGCCATACGTCTCTCCAGCTACGTAATTCGCTGTCTCCAGAAACGTCCACAGGGCTACGTTTTCACAATGAACCTGTGTTGTTGTATTTTTCTTAAAACAAGCTAAATAATCTGCCAATGTGGTAAGAAACATTACTGGTATAGTAATGTTAAGGATTTAGCCAAAGTAATGTTGTATAACTCTTGATTTTTACCCGTGATCTTACTTTCTCTTTCCCTGATCATCTTATATTTTTCTTACCAGGATACCCAGAAGTCTCCTAAGTCACTCAGGACATATATTATGGCTTCCCCTTACTGTAATACACCTAAAAACTCGTACATATACAAACTCATCATGGCAGGGAAGCATTTTCTCTTAATTGATTATCTCCTCAATGGCAGGGAAAGAGTTATTGCGTTCTTGCTAAATTATACTATTTTGTTTCTCATTTCAGGCCCACTTATAATAAGTGGTCTTAACTAATATGTGCTTGCATCAAAAAATAAATTCAATGTACTTAGTTCATAATGAATTGGAGAACACTTGAGGTAGGATATTGGTCAGGTTAGGGACAGGTGTTTTGGTATGGGTAGGTTAAAGTTAGGGTGTATGGGGTGGCCAGCAATGTAATTATAAATGTAATTACAGATGTAATTACATGCAGGTATTTAATCAGTCATTAAAACCAGTAGCCGCTCATTAAAGCAATTAGTCAACTATAAAAACTCGTCAATGGTAGGGAATGGTTTTCTCTTAATTGACGAGTTATCTCTTCAATAGCAGGAAAAGAATTAAAGGGCCCTATCATACACCTGGCGCAATAAGGTGCAAGACAAGTATGGTGCGATTTGTTGCTAGTTTTAGACCCGCGCAACAGTAATTTTCATATTTTGCATTCATGTTTAACATTGTTTTAATAGCAATTCAATTTGTGCCACTCTGTGGACTCATGTGTGTGCCTCTATAAAGGAGGTGTGTTAAGGCGCAGTGTTGCTATTTGAGGAACTGAAAGACTGTGCCATTGACCAACTAAAAGCTGCTCTAAAGTCCAGCAGAGCACGTTAGTTATGCACCTATGCAGGTCTAAACGCTTACACACTGCTGAATACACACAGGAAGAACAGCAACACACACATATCTTTATAGATCAAAACAATTAAAGGATTAAAATGATCCAGAAATGATGATTTTCTACATCAATATAAACACCATGCCTTCTTGACCTCGGGGGGCTTTATTAGTTTATTCATGATAATCTGCATCTGTATAATGTGATTACTATCAGAAGTATTATTGATTATCTGCAGATTTATATTTGATTTAATAAAAACTAGTTTAGATTTGTAATGGATGTGTTCAGTGGGGTGAGTTTCCACCGTTTCCTTACTCCACCAAAGTAAAGGAGTAAAGAGTAAAAGTAAAGTAAAGAGGCTGAATGGAGGAGGCTGGTTCTTTATCCTCGCGCTGCAGATGCTCTGTTTAACTGTTTTCTCGCTAGTGAAGCGTTCAGTTCTTCCACTTATGCCATGTAAATAGCAAATGCACCATGGAGTGACACAACTGACTCTTAAAAGGAATGAGAGACGAGACTCTGATTGTTTTAATACACGTTATTTTCAAAACACAGCCAGAACTCATAAAGAGAATAAGCTCAACCCTGTTAGACCATGCGCCAGGGCGCAGAGCAGATTTTACCATCCTTAAAATAGCAAAAGTGGATTTAGACACACTCTTAATGCTTTTGCACCATGAGCTTTAGACTTTGCACTTAGATCTCTAAAATAGAGCCCAAAGAGTTCTTGTCGAATTAAAGTATTTTGTTTCTCATTTCAGTCCAACTTT
This sequence comes from Danio aesculapii, assembly GCF_903798145.1. NCBI lineage: Eukaryota > Metazoa > Chordata > Actinopteri > Cypriniformes > Danionidae > Danio > Danio aesculapii. The sequence continues at coordinate 54,070,223 of NC_079442.1, forward strand.
ATTTACTTATTTTTTTATTTTCATCCAGATATCTAAAAAATTTTAAATCAAGAAGCATTTTCTAGACAAGCAAAAAATCCTGTCTGGTTTTATGAATTAACATGACAAAATTTAGTCAGTTTTTCCTTAAAAACAATCAAAGCAATATAATTGTATGTCAAAATGAAAAGCTAGATTTTTTTGCTTACCTCTTTGGCATCTCCAGCAGCAAAAACATCCACATCAAAAGCTACTAGTAACCTCACGATTCAGGAAACATGTGGACAAACAAATCGCTTATACACTGACATGTCAGACAACCATGCTATGGACCTGAGTAGGGCAGTATTGTGTTCAATGGAGGAAAAACGTTCTTGTTTTTTACCAAGACATTTAAAGAGAACTTATTTTAGAGTACACTGTTAAAAGCGATTAGTTACTTTACTTTTAAAATTGAGTAACCTGAGTAAATTTAATTCAAGTAAAAAGTCAGTAAACCCATTGACTTCACTTTTATAATTATGCACATACAGTAGTTTGTTTATGTAATAATTATAAGGCAGGAAGTTTACTCTTCTTTCTTTTTAAAGTAAATTTAACTAATCACTTTTTACAGTGCAGCACCACAACACAGTGAAACTGTAATATTTATATTCAAGGTTACCATAACGTCTAAATCTTACCGAAAGTGACACCCTCATTTCTGTTTCATTTCTCTCCAACAATGCGATCTCAGCTGGGACATAACGGAGCGACCCCAGAGAGCTGCTGGTTGGTGGATGAGCTCTCTGTGGGCGTTCCCACTAAAGGCATTCAGTACAACTTTCTGTGCAAATGCTGGCTGGCCAAAGACAGAGGAGACGGGCTGACGGCGAGGGTCTTCAACATACTGGACGCCACCACCATCAGCATCATCCGAAAGGTCCGACAGCAGCCTCTCCGTTGATTTGTGAAGGATATAGTCCTCTGATGGTATCACATTATCTTGTTGCAATCAATTGCAGAGGTTTTTATCAAGATATGCAGTTGAAGTCAGAGTTATTAGCCCCCCTGTATATTTTCTCCCCAATATCTGTTTAAAAAAGAATCATTTCTAATCATAATAGTTTTGATAGCTCATTTCTAATCAATGATTTGTTTTCTCTTTGCCCTGATGACAGCACATAATATTAGACTAGATATTCTTCAAGACACTAGTATTCAGCTTAAAGTGACATTTAAAGGCTTCACTAGGGTAATTAGGGTAAAGTTAGGGTAATTAGGCAAGTCATTGTATAACTAATATTGCTGAAGGGGGCTAATAATATTGACCTTAAAATGGCTTTAAAACAATTAAAAACTGCTTTTATTCTAGCCGAAATAAAACAAATAAGACTTTCTCCAGAAGAACAAATATTAGAGGAAATACTGTGAGAAACTTCTGAATCTGTTCAACATCATTTTGGATGGGGGCAGGGGAGAATCATTTTGATGCAACTGTGCGTCTGTCTGATTTCCGGCTCTTCTTCAGGTGGTTTACGAGGTGACGGTGATCACAGGAGACACACAGAGCGCAGGAACAGACACTAATATATTCATTACTGTGTTCGGGGCCAATGGGAGCACAGAGGAGATTCTACTTGAAAAACAAGAGGACAGGTACACATCCTCTGCTTACTTTTATTTCTCATCAAGCATGGTTGAGAAACTCACTTCCACAAGTCATCCACGTCATAGTTAGAGCTGTGCAATGCGACGATATACATCATTTGTATCCTATATTCATTCATTTTCTTTTTGGTTTAGTCACTTTATTAATCTGGGATCTCCACAGCGGAATGAACCGCTAACTTATCCAGCATATGTTTTACGCAGCGGATGCCCTTCCAGCTGCAGCCCATCACTGGGAAACATCCATACACACTCATCCATACACATGCACTACGGACAATTTAGCCCACCCAGTTCACCTACAGCGCATGTCTTTGGACTTGTGGGGGAAACCGGAGCCGGGGAGAACATGCAAACGCCACACAGAAAGCCGAGGCTCGAACCAGTGACCTTCTTGCTGTGAGGCGAACTTGCTACCCACTGCGCCACCATACAGCCTTGTATCATATATATTATATACTCTATATACCCCCCAGTGGCAACCTCTGTTTAATAAAGGGACTGAGCTGAAAAGAAAATGAATGAACGAATATACCCCACAGTGCTATGAATAATTCAGGCTTAGAGAGAAAGAGAGAGATAAATAAATATATATATATTAATTTATATATAGTGCATGTATTTGGACTGTGGGGGAAACCGGAGCACCCAGAGGAAACCCACGCTAACATGGGGAGAACATGCAAACTCAACACACAACGCCAATTGACTCAGCCGGGACTCGAACCAGCGACCTTCTTGGTTTGAGGCCATAGTGCTGACCACTATGACCGTAAAAATAAAAAAGGATGTTTTACATGATATACTTATATATATTCAGATAAGTTTGGTCTGGATTTTGATAGTGTCAGTGTGATAATCCTAAATTGGAATAAAATGTATAATTATAATATTAATAATACAATTTAGTTTAACATGGTTTACTGATAATACTGCTTATTAAAGTATTAAAAGTGCATTCGGATAAATTCAGTTTTAATAGCATCAGTGCATTAAATTGATTAAACACCATATACAAATTCTTATAGGTTTGAAAGAGGTCAGGAAGACACCTTTAGCCTGGAAGTGGATGACATTGCACCCCTGAAAAAGCTTCGCGTCCGCATCGACGGCACGGAAGTCGTCCTGATGGTTCCTTGACAAGGTCAGTCTGTCACTGTGTGAATCTTTTTAACCAGATCATCAGGTTAATTACAATGGGCTCCATCCATGAGGACTTTTAATTTGGAATAAGGCATGCTATTATATTTCAATATTTGATGTAAACTGAAATGTGAAGAGAGGGTGGGGCATATATTAGCTCCCTCCCTCTTTTATAAACTGAGTCAATCTGACAGGGAAGTGATTGGCACAAAAGAATCACTCAGTCAAATGAACAAGGAAACGAACATCACAAAAGAATCGCTGAGTCGAAATTGACATGGAAGCACAAACAATGCTGATTTTAGTTTACGGGCCCTTTAAGTCTGTTTAACCTGACTGTATATTAATTAAATGACATTACCGATGCTGTAATAAAGGAACCTTGAGGAATAAAAACAGTCCATCAACCTGTCACAAGATGTTAATGCATTTAGCTCTTTAACACACTGTAAACACTGTGTTTCTGTCACATGACCCAGATGATCCTGAGAACCTGAGCACGGACGAGCTGTACGTCTTCACATACGAGCAGTGGCTCTCCCAAAACTAAAGGGCCCAAGAGGACGAAGGTGTGTGAGCTTCCAGCAGTGGTGGACGATGAGGAGATGGTGGAGAAAACCACATACGTCATCCAGGTCAAACCAGTGACGTCACCGGTGGGTCACCTACAGGTTATCTTTAAAATGTGCTTACCGATTACATGCTAGTGTTGAAGCAGTTGGCAAAAAAGAATCGCTGAGTCAAAATGGACATTAATGAACGGCACAAAAGAATCACTGGGTCAGAAACAACAGAACCAAACAGCTGGCACAAAATAAAATGGCACAAAATTTAAAGGGAAGCAAATGGCACAAAAGAATCACTCAATCAAAACTGACAGGAATGCGATTGGGTAAATAGAGTCGCTGAGTCAAAATTGACAGGAAAGCAAATGGCACAAAAGAATCACTGAGTCAAAATTGATAAGGAAACGATTGACACGAAATAAATGCTGGGTCAAAATTGACAGGAAAGCGATTTGCAGTAAAGAATCGCTAAGTCAAATATGATTGCATCAAAAGAATGCTTTGTCAAAATTGACAGAGAAGCAATTGACACAAAATAATCGCTGAGTCAAGACTGACAGGGAACTAAATGACTGAATAGAATTGAATAGAATTGAGTCAACATTGACAGGAATGTTTATCAGCACAATAAAATCACTGAGTTAGATGACAGGGAAACGATTCACACAAAAGAACCACTGAGTCAAAATTTTCAGGGAAGTTATCGGAAGAAAAGAATCGCTTAGTCAAAATGGGCAAATTATTGGCACAAAAGAATCACTGAGTCAAAATATGATCAGACCAAAAATTGCTCAGCCAAATGGACGGAATTGATCAGCATAAAAGAATCGCTCAGACAAAATTGACTGGGAATCAATTGACACAAAATAATCGCAGAGTTAAAATTGACAGGAAATTGATTGGCACAAAAAGCATCGCTGAGTCAAAATTGACAGAGAATCATTGATTCATTCATTTTCTTTTCAGCTTAGTCCCTTTATTAATCTGGTATCGCCACAGCGGAATGAACCGTCAACTTATCCAGCATATGTTTTACGCAGCGGATGCCCTTCCAGCTGCAACCCATCTCTGGGAAATGACAAAGAATCGATTGGCACAAAATTGACAGGGAATTGATTGGCAGAAAAAGAATCACTGAGTCAAAATTGACAAAGAATCGATTGGCACAAAAAGAATCACTGAATCAAAATGGACAGGGAAGTGATCAGCACAAAAGAATTGCTGAGTCCAAAATTGACAGGGAAACAATTTACAGAAAAGAATCACTGAGTCAAAATTGACAGGGAACCAAATGGTACAAATGAATCACTGAGTCAAAATTGAAAGGGAAACAATTTGCAGAAAAGAATCACTGAGTCAAAATTGACAGGGAACCAAATGGTACAAATGAATCACGGAGTCAAAATTGACAGAGAATCGATTGGTACAAAAAGAATCGCTGAGTCAAAATTGATAGGAATCAGTTGACACAAAAGAATCGCTGTGTCAAAATTGACAGAGAATCGATTTGCAGAAAAGAATCACTGAATCAAATTGAGTAAAAACTCAGTGAAAAGTGAATGAAAGGTTCAATAGAAACACAAAGTCAAATTTAATTGATCGGCACAATAGGGTTGATGAGTCAAAATTGACAGGGAAACAATTGACACAAACATCTTCATTTTCGTGGACCTGGAACCTTGTTTGACACTAAAACAGCACATCTGGTCTGTTAATATTACCCTTATATTAACCTAAATATTGCAGCTGCTCAGGTATGTTCATGTGTGGATTTGCAGGCGGTGGTACAGACGCCAATGTGTTTCTGATCGTGTTTGGAGAAAACGGTGACACGGGAACGCTGGCCCTGCGGGAGTGCAGCAACAGGAACAAGTTTGAGCGCAAGCAGACGGATATTTTCCGGTTCATTGACATTCTCAGTCTGGGAGAACTCTCCAAAGTTCGAGTGTGGCACGACAAACAAAGGTAGGAAATCTCATGATCTCACTAGCAATTCTGACTTTTTTTTTACAGCTCATAAGTGGAAGTTTATCTTTGGCTTCATCACATACAGCTGAAGGCAGAATTATTCACCCTCCTGTGATTTTCTTCTTCCTAGATTTCCCAAATGATGTTTCTCAGATTCAGAAATTTCTCACAGTATTTCCTCTAATATTGTTCTTCTGGAGAAAGTCTATTTGTTTTATTTCAGCTAGAATAAAAGCAGTTTTTAATTGTTTTAAACACCATTTTAAGGTCAATATTATTAGCTCCTTCAGCAATATTAGTTTTGGATTGTCTCCAGAACAAACCACTGTTATACAATGACTTGCCTAATTACCCTAACTTTACCCTAATTAACCTAGTTAAGCCTTTAAATGTCACTTTAAGCTGAATACTAGTGTCTTGAAGAATATCTAGTCTAATATTACAACAGATCTTTTTTTTATCGCAGTTTATTTGCAAATTCTGCTTTGTGTACATGATTATATGCGCTACTATAGATGCATGTTAATACGCGCCTGTCAGTCAATTGGGTGGGTGGGGAAATTCACACTCCTACATCACGTGGGCCTCAAATCACTGGCATTTGGATCCTACTTTAACATCAGGAAATAAGAAAAGAGATTTGTTGCATTTCATTTGTTGTTGTTAATAAGTACAATGGACATGCTATATCAGGGGTCACCAATCTCGGTCCTGGAGGGCCGGTGTCCCTCCAGGGTTTAGCTCAACTTGCCTCAACACACCTGCCTGGATGTTTCTAGTATACCTAGGTAGACCTTGATAGCTTGTTCAGGTTTGTTTGATTAAGGGTTGGAGCCAAAATCTGCAGGACACCGGCCCTCAGGAACAAGTTTGGTGATCACTGCGCTATACCTACAAACAGTTCAGTTTAACCAGCTTCATTCATTAATTTATTGACCTTCAGCTTAGTCCCTTTATTAATCAAGGGTCCAGAGTGAACCACCAACTATTCCAGCATAAGTTTTATGCAGCAGATGCCCTTCCAGCTGCAACCCAGTACTGGGAAACACCCTAAACACTCATTACACACACACACTCATACACTACAGCCAATTTAGTTAATCAATTTTTCCTATAGCGCATGTGTTTAGACTGTGGGGGAAACCGAAGCACCCGGAGGAAACCCACGCCAACACGGGAGAAGAAACATGCAAACTCCACACAGAAACACCAACTGACCAAGCTGGGACTCGAACCAGTGACGTTCTTGCTGTGAGGCGACAGTGCTAACCACTGAGTCACCGTGTCGCCAGCTTGCAAAATATAGTTTATTTATTAAATGCAATATCTGAAAAGGTTTCTTTCATCAGGTCCGGCTCCTGGATGGCATCTGGACTCTATAGATGTGAAAGATGAACTTCTGGATCAAACTTTCCGCTTCCCGTGTGACCGCTGGCTGGCCAAAGATGAAGACGACGGTCAGATGATGAGGGAACTGGCCTGTGCCAATAATGATATCCTGGATCTCAGTGACAAGACCAGTAAGAAACGAGACATTTCTGCATACTCTCACTCTGCATCTGGCTTTTAGCACTCTTATTTCATGCAGTATCAGAGTTAGTCCGAATGCTGGAAAAATACTTTGATTTTGGATAACTGCTTAATGTAATTGTGTTGCTTTCATTTTAATTTATCTTACTAAATATGTAATGATAATTGACTATAAATGTATATATATTTTTAATTTTATAATTCTTTTTTATTTTTGCATAATTAAGCAAATTTAAGCATATTAATCTTTTATCTTCCTAATAGTCAATAAAAACAGACTATTAAAAGTATATATGTATTTTAATCTACACACTAAGTAATAGGAGATTACAATGAACTCTGCATTCAAATAAATAAATCAAATTTGAGATGAAAGATGATGCATTTCAGATGTGATGAAATGACATTTAAAGAGTGAGAGTAATTCAACTTGATTTTCCTTGGACTACTATACTACAGGGTCATAGCCAGCAAGTTTGGGCCTGGCTATGCATCTATCCCTAGGGTAGGGGGCTATGGGGGGGTTTGGGTTGCGACCTAAGAACCTGAGATCAAGGGGGTGGGGTTTGGGTGTTGTGTGGTCAGTGAAAGGGAAGAGCGGGGTGGGGGGTTGGTTGGAGGGGTTGTAGTGTGGGCCTCTCCGCTTGCCGTCGCAGGGCCATTGCGAGGCCCTATGCACTCTGTCCCCCCACTCTGTGTGTATATAAATACAGTTGTAAGTCAGAATTATTCGTCCCCCTGTTTATATTTTTTCCCAATTTCTGTTTAACGGAGAGCAGATTTCTCCAACACATTTCTAATCATAACAGTTTTAATAACTCATCTCTAATAACTGATTTATTTTCTCTTTGTCATGATGACAGTAAATAATATTAGACTAGATATTCTTCAAGACACTTCTATACAAAAATAGAGACATTTAAAGGCTTAACTGGGTTAATTAGGTTAACTAGGCAGGTTAGGCAAGTTATTGTATAGCGATGGTTTGTTCTGGAGACTATCGAAACAATATATATAAAGGGGCTAATAATATTGACCTTAAATTTTTTTTTTTATTAAAAACCGCCGAAATATTCTAGCCGAATAAAACCAATAAGACCTTTCTCCAGAAGAAAAAAATCATCAGACATACTGTGAACATTTCCTTGCTCTGTTCAACACCACTTGGGAAAAATTTAAAACAGAATAAAAATTCAAAGGTGGGCTAAAAATTCTTACTTCAACTGTATGTGTGTATATATATATATATATATATATATATATATATATATATATATATATATATATATATATATATATATATAATCAATCAAGCCCGAAATTATTTATATCTCAGGCAATTTTGGACCTACAGTTACTTTATTCAACTACAGGTTTTCTGCAGGTTTCATAAAGGCAAATTTAAGACTTTTAAAGACCTTTTTAAAATCAATATTAATGAAATTTCAGACTATATGGGGCTAAATACTGTAAGATTTTTTTTCTAATAGAAGAGTAAAAGATTTTTAATATCCTCATCAGAAACTGTAATTTTTGTTATGTCTTAGCCAAATATAAAATAATGTGTCAAAACAGGTAACACTGGTTAATAGATGCACTTTTTGTTAACATAACATTAAAAAAAAGCTAAATACATGCACAACTGTGTCCAGGTCAGTGTCATCACCATAAATAAATGGAGATATTGAAACAAGAGTTAAATTCAAACTCTTTGTTAAAGCTTCTATTGAGATGGGTTGCTGGTGATTGGATGGTTTTCAGCCTAAATAAGTAGCTTTTCATGAACATAGGAAAATTAAGACCTAAATTACGGGGAGACAGAACAAAACGGGAGATGGGTCTGAATACAGGAGACTTCCGGGAAAAACGGGAGTGTTGGCAGGTATGCAATATTGACGGTAACCCCTCGGACACTCTGCAACCAGCAAGTTTGCTTAGAGCGGAAATCACCCAGGCTTCTCCCAAAAGTTAAGACGATAAACAAGAGGCATCACTGTGGGAAAAAAAATTCTCAGCTTTATTTACATTTGATCAAACAACTGTATGACTGTATATATATATTTAAAAATCTGATATAATGTGATGTGTTATGTCCAGTAGATGTATGTCATTGTAAAGTGCTGAGAATGCACATGAAACATTTGGGAAAAAATTGAGACAATTAACTTTGGTGAACTGTAGCATCAATTAGTTCAGTGAGAGGAAAAAGGCATTATTATTTAATTTTACTCCACACTCATTTTATTTCCAATAATTATGTCCATTTGAGTGGTCTCTGTAATATCTTTTCAGAATATGAAATTGAGGTGACAACAGCCATCTCTGAAGATGCGGAGACAAAGGAGAACGCCTGGATCCTGCTGGAGGGAAGAAAAGGACGCTCAAAAGAGTTCATGATGGAAAACCCAAAGAAGAAGAAGTTTTTACGGTACTTCAAGTCAAATTGAGCTTCATTGTGATTTCACTACATGTATAGACATAGACTGGAATAAAAAGTTGTCTCTCGCAGGACCACAGTGCTAAATAAATAAACATAATCATAAATATGAACACTAGACATAAGAGCTATTTTAAACCTACATAACTAACACACTGGAGCGCTAATCTAACTATACACACTATACATATACTATAAATAGTTAATACACATAGCCTAAGACAGACTACACAAGCACTTTTACATCAGACAGAACAATATTGTGCAAAAGAAGTATTTAAAGTTGAAGAAAACAAGTAGTGCAACATGATTGTGTGGTTATTCACCAGTAAACATTGTTTTTCTTACTTGGATGGAGTTTAAGTAAAGTGTCTGGTGCAATATGGAGAGAAGAGTGTCTTACAGGTGGTTTGTCAAGCCCACTCACCTGTGTGAGGCACACTCAGAAATACACAATGTTTTTATAGAGATATGGGAGTGATTGTAGAAAATGTAAATGTGCAAACTGCTGCTGGAAAGTGTCAGAGTGTCACTTTTATTATATAACAAAAAAGATATATGACAAAAACTGACAATAGTAAAAACATTGACCGCATAACAAAATAAAGTGTCAATAAAAGACTTTAATCATATATTATTACTATTATTGGAGAAGTAACTGTTCTGAATATCAAAACTGTACCTGGATATTTGTTTTTATTAACACATGTATAAACATTAAAGGGACAGTTCACCCAAAAATAAAGTAAATCCTCATTATTTACTCACACTCAAATGCTGATTTTATGACTCCATTAACTCCTTTTTCCAAACCTGTTGAGTTGCTATTATTTATTTTCTTTCTTTATTTTTAATCATTTATGTTTATTTACTTCTGTTGAACACAAAGCAAGATATTCTGAAGAATGTTGGATAATTCTGAAAAACTTCTGTAGGAGGAACAAAAAATACAATGGAAGTCAATGGCTTTTTCCCAGCATTCATCAGTATATACTTTCTGTTCAACAGACGTAAATAAAAATAAATTAACTCTTGTAAACCCTTGATCAACAGTAAAAATGACCAATGTTACCTCTTCACAAGAGTGAAACCAGCAAACAATCAAGAATGCATGATATATGCTGTCATGGCTTTGCAATGTGATTATAATGGAAGTCAATGGTGCAAAAACAGCACCAATATAACCAAAGGGAGTCAATTTGAACAATACACAAGGGTTAATAATTTTAAAAATCTGAATACAAAATAAATGCAACTCTAAGAGGTTTGGAAACAAGTGAGTAAATGATGACTTGATTTTTGTGTAAACAGTCCCTTCAATAAAAATAAATGTGAAGAAAAATATATTTTGCATTGAAAAATAAAATGCAACTCATAAGCATATTATGAAGATTAATAAAGCATCCTAACGTGACTCTGTTTCAGCGGTGCCACGGATTCCTTTCAGTTTTCCTCTAAAAATGTGGGCGGAGATCGTCGGCATTTGTCTGGGCCACATATCCAAAGAGAAGAAGGTGAAGAATGAGTATTTCTGGCACGTGCAGGAGGTGGTGGTCACTGAGACAGAGCTGGGAAACAAGTGAGCTCACATCTTTACCACTCTTTACTTCCCAAACGTGCAAAAGTATTTACCCCCTTTAGATTTTAACTATGATTTCAGAATTTGCTCTCCATCTCAAATACAAAACTGTACAATACAATATTTATTACTGAATAAAAAGGCCAAAGTTAACCGAAGTGCTGTAGATAATAGTAAAAGATAAGAGTAACACAAGATAAAAAGGTAGAAAGATATGATAGAACCAATAATACATGAATATTAATAAAAAAGCGAGAGAAAAGCAGACTTTAAGAAAGAAATATAGAGGGATAGTCTAATAAAATACTGCCAGATCGAGGGCTAATAGATACCGATATTTCTTACGACATAAGATTTCTTCAGATAAGTACTGTTTTTGTTAGCTATTCTTTAATTTGATAATAAATTATCTATTATTGTAATGATTTATGTATTTAATGATCATATTTAAACAGGTAATAGATATTTTTGTTTCTGATCTAATTAAACAGAATTCGGGATGTAACACAAATGCTGAAATTAAAATGAAAATACATTGAATTTATCGCACCTCTCTGCTATAGGAATATTGCATACACTATTATCAGGGATAACAATAATATATACTGCAAAAGTGCTTTTCTTTCTTAGGTTTTGTCTTGTTTCTAGTCCAAATATCTAAACAAATAAATCAAGAAGCATTTTCTAGACAAGCTAAAAATATTGTTTTATTTTTGCACATATTAAGTCAAAATAAAGTGTTTTTAATACCTTAAAACAAGGAAATAATCTGCCAGTGAGTTAAGTAGTTTATTTTGCTTGTATTACAGGTGCAGTAAGTTTGACACTCCTGGTTCAAAACACATGCAAGCGCAGGTTGCCAGATTGACGATTAAAGAACATCAACTGGCTGACTTTCAAGCCTAAAGGCTGATTTAAGGCTGATTTTAAATTCAATTCAGTTCAATTCAATTCATGATGTAATGATTCAATTGTGTTCTAAATAAAAGTAACAGCACGCGATGAAGGAGTAATTTGTATACTATAAGGAGTTTTTGTTTTACCAACACATGAAATTTATATTTTAGAATTCTATTTCTCACAGCTGAACAGCAGAAAACTGACAATGATCAGCTCAGGTGCACCTCGTGTGCTTTATTTAGTGTTAAATGCTAATAATTTGAGTCTGAATGCCACTTGACATGATATTTATTGTCATATACTGAAAGCAGCAGCAGATAGTTCAGCTCAGATCTGGACAATAAAATAACCATCAGAAACTGAACTTCAGAACTGAGACTCAGGGCAAACCAGCACATATCAGTGATTCAGCAATCTACATTTAATCATGTTAAAGAGCTTTAATATATATTAAATAAATTATAAACCTTACCATTTCACCGGAGTGCAGTGAGTGCACTATTCTATGCTTCTGAATGGCTGTATTTACATTTCTGTTGTGTTTCGTCTGGTGCAAGCAGCCCAATTGCTTATCACTGAAAAATCTCAGCATGTTTGGACACGGGGTTACAATCTAACCTGCTCACCTAATGTTAACACTCGTAATATTTATATTATTTGCTAATTAATAACCTCATGTGGAACTCTGAATCTGCGTCATTCAGAGTCTGCTACAGTCCACCAGAGGTCATTTCGGTGGTGGGACACACACTCTGAGAGCTGTTGATCCTGACTGACTGAATGAAATACGCTGTTTTCCACCAAGGCAACCCGGGGTGCTGAAATATAATTGGTTAAGCTGGCATTGGGCGGGTTAAAGTGACCAAAACAAAGACAGATGTTCTGTCAAGTAATGTACATGTTCATAGCAGAATATCTGACTTCAGCATTGTTTTTCAGATAAACAATAATGTTCACTGAGCATGTTTCTAAATATCTGCAAACATATGACGGTGTTTTTAATGCTTTAGAAGAGTCAAAAACTGACATACAGCACCTTTAATGTGTTGTGTTGTGAGGATTTTCAACACATCTGCTGTCAAACCAATGAAGATCTTTCCTTTATTTGCTGTTGTTTTTTAATTGCATGTGTTTTCTTAAATTGCAGCGTGTTAAGCTCTCTCGGCCACCACTTTTTAGATATTAGATTTTAGATATTTAATAGATATTAGATACAAAATGTTTTTTTCCCGTCTGGTGCAAACAGCCAAATTGCCAAATTGCTATATCTCGTCATGTAGTGTGTTGTTAGGACACGTGGTTATAATGTAACCTGCTCACCTAATGTTTACGTTCATAATATTTAATCACTTCTAATTAATAACCTCATGTGGAACTCTAAATCTGCATCTCATTTTGGAGTCTGCTACTGTCCACCAGAGGTCTCATTTCACTTGGTGGACACATACTCTGAGAGCTGTCGATCCTGACTGACTGAATGAAATGCGCTGTTTTCCACCAATGCAACCTGGGGTGCTGAAGTATAACTGGCTCTAAACGGGCATTGGGGCAGGTTAAAATGACCAAAACAAAGACAGAATTCCGTCAAGTATCGCACATGTTCAGAATATCCAACACAATCTCACGGCAATTCGTAACCATTGATTTAGTGGTTAATTCGTATGAATTCGTACGATCTAATTTGTACATTTTCAGACGATTTGCTCATCCCCCAATGACAGTTGGGTTTAGGGGTGGGGTTAGGTGCCACGCCTCCTTTTTAAAATCGTACAAATTCGTACTACTGACTTGTACGGAATTAGCCACTAAACTGACAAAACGTAAAATACTTACGTTTTCTCGTGAGATCAGGCTGGATAATCTGACTTCAGCATGTTTTTCAGAATGTTCATTGAGCATGTTTCTTAATTATCTGCAACATATTATAGTATTTTTACTATAAGAGTCAAAGACTGACATACAGCACCTTTATTGCATATGTGAGGGTTTTCAACACATCCGCTGTCAAACGATAAAGATCTTTCCTTTATTTGCTGTTGTTTTTAAAATTGCATGTGTGTTAAGCTCTCTCAGCCACTGTAGGTTTTAGATACAAAAACAACACATTTTTGCAGTGTATAATGCACGCCTATTAGTTTCAGATCATTTTCTCCGTTCCTCCTCACAGATTCTACTTCACATGTGACTCCCGAATCCCTCTGTCTGCCAAAAAGACAGTTCATGACATTCGAGTGCACCAAACCGTGGAGAGCTTCGCCAGCAAAGTCCGCAGTTTGGTTCCTGTGAAGTATGAAGTAATAATAATAACCGGAGACGTGCAGGACGCCGGCACAAACGCCAACGTCTTCATCACGCTGTACGGCGTCAATGGGGACTCTGGGAAACGAGCGCTGAAGCAGAAATTCAGAAATCTGTTTGAGCGAGGCCGGACGGACCGGTTTCCTGCTGGAGATGCTGGATTTGGTGAACTTTTGAGGGTCAGAATGGAGCATGATAACACAACCATGTCGCCCGGATGGTTTCTGGAGTGTGTGGAGGTCACAAACACTGCCAACTGGGTGACCACCATCTTTGTCTGCGGGAAGTGGCTGGACAAAAACAGAGCCGACGGACACAACTTATCGAGTGCTTCTATCCTAAATATTAAGGTTTTTTTGAATTTAGCATTTATTATTCAGTAACGTGACCTGTGCAGAGACCTAGCAGGCAAAAAAAATGAGTTGTAATGGCCACTACACTGGGATAACAACAGAAACGCAGGTCATATTTCTAAGGCTTTGTCTGAAATCGAATGCTCTCCGACTATATAGTACGTCTGCGTGACCACTATCTTTTTCTGTGGGAAGTAGCTGGACAAAACAGAGCTGAAAGACAAACTTATCTTAACTATTACGGGCTTGAAGCAATTATTCAATTTTCAACTTTATTCAATTGATAGTTTTTAGTCGTGTGACTTGTGTGGAAACCTGGCAGGCAACAATGAGCCGTAATGGCTGCTTCACTGCGATTGCCATCAAACACCGGACAAACGGGTCTATTTCCAAGGCTTTGAAATCACATACTTCCCTACTATATAGTACGTCTGGGTGAGCATTATCTTGCTTGTGGGAAGTAGCTGGACAAAAACTTATCAAATGCGCTATCCTAAATATTAAAGTGTTTTATAATGTGCATTTTTTTATTCAATTGATAGTTTTCAGCCATGCGACCTGTTGCGAAGACCTGGCGGGGAAAGAACTATGAGCTAAAATGGCTGCTAGACTGGGATTGCAGAACAAACTGGACATATATCCAAGGCTGCAAATGAAATTGAATACTTCCCTACTATATATTATGTCTGCTTGACGACCATCTTTACGTGCGGGAAGTTGTTGGACAAAATCAGAGCCAACAGACAAAAACAATGAGCCGTAATGGCCGCTACACTAAGATCGCCATAGAAAATGCAGCACAAAACGTTCATATTCAAGGCTGCATCTGAAATTCTGTACTTCCTTACTGTATGATACATCTGGGTGACCATTATCTACACTGTGGGAAATGGCTGGACAGAAACATCTGATGCACAAAAAAACTATGAGCCGTAATGGCTTCTACGCTAGCATAGACATAAAAACGTAGGGCATATTTTCAAGGGTGCGTCTGAAATCGCATACTTCCCTACTATATAGTACATCTTGGTGACCACCATATCCACTGTGGAAATGACTGGACAAAAACAGAACTGATGGACAAACTTATCGAGTGCTCTATCCTAAAGTGTTTTAAAATGTGCCTTTTTTTATTGGATGTTTGACAAGCATGAAGAGAGGGTGAGGCATAATGGAGCCCCTCCCCTTTTTTAAAAACAGCCAATAGTGTTTTGATTTATGCCAGCTCTGCCAGTGGGAGTGTTTGAGCTCAAGTGAAAAGCAAATGAGACGAAGAGGGCGGGGCATGTCAGACACTAGAGAGCATTTGATTGGTCAGGAGATTTGATGAGAAACTGAAGTATGAGGTGACGGCAAACAAATGGATCTATTTTAGTGTACGTGACAAACTACAAGCTTTGGATGTTTTTAATCAGGTTTATATGTGCTAAATGCAAATGTTCACTGTTTTGTAGACACTAGATTATAGATTTTCTTAAAACTGACGTACTAACATCTATTCAATTCAGTTAATCTTTATTTCTCTAGTGCTTTTACAATGTAAATGGTGTGGCAGCAGCTGAACACAGAAGTTCTAGTAAACCGAGCAAGCCAGTGGAAACAGTGGAGGAACAAACTTTATCAATTGACCAAAGTGAAGGAGAGAAACCAAGCTCAGTTGGGCACGACCATTTCTCCTCTGGCCAAACCTCTTGTGCAGAGCTGCAGTCTAGGCGCTGGAGAAGCTGCAGGTGTGAGTAGGTCACTGGCCCACATGCTCTGTGTTCCACCATGACCACTACAGTAGCTGCCCAGGATACGGCCTGATCTAGGATTAGAGCAGATGCTGTTTAAATTCTAATGTCTTTTGGGAAGTGTTCCCGGCTCCGGTTTCCCTAAATAAAGCAGACTAACAATCCTTTAGAGGATTTGGATTTCTACAGCATTTGTGTTTTGTGTATGCTAATGCAAAGAGATGTGTCCTTAGCAACCCAGGCTCATTCTGAAAACGCACCTCTACAGACGTTTCTGGAGACTGCGAAATACGTCCTGGCAGCACAATTTTCTGCAGTTTTTGTTTTCGCGAGTCCACCAGAGGTCGCTGTGTACGCCTATTGAGATCTCAAATTTGCCTCGCGAGTGCCATTCGCGCCTGCTGTTCTCGCGTAAACCCACCAGAGGCCGCTGTCGACTCACTTTTCGCTAGACTTTCTGACTGACTGAGTGAGCGATCAGCTGACCCACCCTCTGCCTTTCCTAAACCCAACCAATTTTATCGAGTGACCCACCCACCCGCTTCCCTAAACCCAACCAACACGTTCAAAAGCAATCCAAAATAATAAAAGCCCTCGTCTGATTTATTTTTACCACGTTTTCAGATTTTACCACATTCTCACCCTGCTCTTCACCTGTTTGTTTTATATTTTGGATTCTGTTTTTGTCTTTCCTGCTTTCTGGAACCGATCTTCAGCAGACTCGAACTTCATATTCGTGGTCAACTCCTCTCTGCGTCGCAAGTCCGCCGACATATATGGCACCCTAACAGGACAAACTGGTTGGAGCTGAAATGCTGCCCATACGGAGGTAAGCGGTCAGCTGGTAAGCACAAAAAGGAATGGCATCACACTGCCCTGTAGTGTTTGTTAAAATAAATGAAAGCCATACGTCCCTCAGGCTGCGTAATTCGCTGTCTCCAGAAACGTCTGTAGGGCTATGTTTTCATGATGAGCCTGTGTTGGTGTTTAAGCTAGTTTTAAACAGACAGAGTGTGTCTGCTTCCCGAACTGTGCTAGGAAGGCTGTTCCAGAGGTGCCAGATATGAGAAAGATCTACCACCTACAGTTGATATTCTGGCAATAATCAATTATCCAGGATTAATTGAGCGTAGTGGACGTGAGGGGCTTTAATACACCAGGAGCTCCCTCAAATACTGGGGAAGTAAGCCATTCATGGCTTTGTAGGTAGTCAATAGAGTCGATCTAAATCTAAAAATAAGTGTATTTTAATTTTACAAGATCTTAAACACTTTTGGGAGACACCAGTTTGTACTTTTTTACACAAATTCTAATAAATGATCTTTGTACTGAGGACTGCTGTTGTTAGTCATTTGGTTCAGATTTAAAGGGACAGTTCACCCAAAATGAAAATTCTGTCATTATTTACTCACTCTTGTAACCTGTTTGAGTTTCTTTCTTCTGTTAAACCACAAAGTAAGATAGACCTAAAGAAAGTAGTTCCTCATACAAAAGGATTTTGAGACTCTCCGTGTTTGATTTTCATTTTATATACAGGATTATGCCGTCAAACTGTTTGCAGTGTGATATGGCTGTATATCAGCACTGCTGAAACACTAATACACTCAGCCTGCGGCCTCAAGCCATCACACACCTCCCACCAGTGCTGATATACAGCCATATCGCACTGCTACAAGTGTGATATTGCTCATATATCTGTCTATGAATGAGTGTGTATGGGTGTTTCCCAGTTACTGGGTTGCAGCTGGAAGGGCATCCACTGTGTTTAAACGTGCTGGATAAGTTGGCAGTTCATTCCACTGTGGTGACCCCTGATAAAATAAAGCGACTAAGCTGAGGTAAATGAATGAATCAATGATTTATCATTTAATTGAATCAATGACAATGAATTTGACATATTGCACAGTCATTTTGCAAATTACATTTCAGTTTCACTGTCTCCCTCACAGCAAGAAGGTCGCTGGTTCGAGCCTCGGCTGGGTCAGTGGCATTTCTGTGTGAAGTTTGCATGTTCTCCCCGTGTTGGCGTGGGTTTCCTCCAGGTGCTCGGTTCAAGTCCAAAGACACGCGTTATAGGGAATTAGGTAAGCTAAATTGTCTGTAGTGTATGTGTGTGGGTGTTTCCCAGTGATGGGTTGCGGCTGGAAGGCATCCGCTGTGTAAAAACATATGCTGGATAAGTTGGCGGTTCATTCAGTGGCGACTTTAATAAAGGGACTAAGCTGAAAAGAAAATGAATGAATGGATATATCCTTAAGTATGGAAGATTTTTTCGCTGTGTTTGATTTGCATCCGACTGAATGTTTTGATGTGTAACTTATTTTTTGTAGAATTTCTTTGACATTTCAAATAACGTAAAACTAACTTTAAAGAATGCAGTCCCGTGGACGTTTCTGGAGACCGCGAAATACGTAGCCGGGGGTACGTACGGCTGCATTTCATTTTTTTAAGCGAACGCTGCGGGGCGGTGTGACGCGTTCCTTTCGGCGCTTGCCAGCCGGCCGCTCGCCTCCGTGTGGAGGGCTTTCCC
Organism: Danio aesculapii; assembly: GCF_903798145.1. Lineage (NCBI taxonomy): Eukaryota > Metazoa > Chordata > Actinopteri > Cypriniformes > Danionidae > Danio > Danio aesculapii. The sequence goes on from NC_079442.1 coordinate 54,088,889, forward strand.
GCTGCAACCAGTTTGTCCGGTTAGCTCTTCGTGTACTCTGGCGGACTCGAGACGCAGAGAGGGGCTGACCATGACGACGACCGGGTTCGAGTCCGGGTAAGAGCGGGTTCCAGAAATCAGGTAAGAAAACAAAAACAAAATCCAAAAAATGAAGCGAACAAGTTCATCACAGGGTGAGAATGTGGTCAAAATATGAAAACGTGGTAAAAATCAGACGAGGGCTTTTCTTTTTCTGGACAGCTTTTGTGAATCGTCGTGGTTGGGTTTAGGACGGAGGAGGGTGGGTCAGCCGATTGGCCGGTCGCACGGTCAATCATTCTGTCATCCAGGCAGACGGTCGTTCAAACAGCGGCCTCTAGCGGGTTTACGCGAGAACGGCGCGGGGAAAAGCGGCGCACAGCGGCCTCTCGCGGACTCGCGAAAACAAAAACTGCAAAATACGTACCTCCCGGCATGTATTTCGCGGTCTCTCCAGAAACGTCCACGGGACTACGTTCTCAGAATGAGCCTGGGTTGTCCAGTTTACCACACTAAGAATAAAAGGTTTTCTTGAGCACAATGCGTGATTACAAGAGGACAAACCAACATTTGAGGCATTTTCACATTTTATTTGAAAAAACACATACAAAAGGGTCATATACAAGACAAGAAATTAAAAAAGAAAGAAAATTTTGGGTTTAAGCTATGCAACTTTTTGCCATCATCATTAGTAATAAATACAGTACAAATCCACCAAAGTGAATCTAAGATTTCTTCTTTTTTTTTTAAACGCAATATACACTTATCTAGTTATCATACATTATAATCACCAAGCTATTGCTTAAATATTGTCAATACATATTTTTCTACTTGAGCTATAAAATATTCATGTCAGAAACATTGCGCAGGTAGTAACAGCACACAGCAGTGTCTTATACAAAGAGCCACTTCCCTTTCACTGGCAGGTTATTCAACTATTTTTTTTCTTCTTTTTTTAATTTTGTTTTATGTCAGCAGCAGAAAAACATCAGAAATATTTATGGTAAAATATTTTAACATATGTATCCATTCTCATACGCATATTAAAACCTGAGAAAGACATGCATTACAGAGCTTGTGCTTTAGGATTTCTACGGTTCAGTCTGTTAGCGAAACATGATTCTTCTATTGCTTATGTCCAAAATCTGCTGGAGAGATGGATCAAATCAAGGACTTTAAGGCTACACAGGCTAGAAACACAAATCATAAAGATAAAGCCATCGTTTCTTTTTTCCTATATCGGCGTGTATGTTCATAACAGGCATATATAAAACAATGAGCATTTCCAGATTGATTCGTATGGCAGATAAAAGCAATTATTCACTGGAAGGAATAACAGTTATCCTGCCGTATCGGTGTTTAAAATCCCACAGAAATTAACGTATCGGTTGATTATGATTATGATTCTTATTAATAAGGGGATCGAAAGCTAAATAACCTGAAATTTGACAAACGTACGGCAGCTACACTAGAATGTACCACAACACAACCTGCAATAACGCATTCAGACATTTAAAGCCCCTCGTTTTACCAAGTACCGATACGAAACGAAAGAACGCAATGTGCTACTAATAGAGTGGGGATTAACGAAATTAAAATAAGCATCACTTCAATACAGCGTACAATGGCCGGCCGTAATCAAAGTTAAAGCCAGATGGGCACAAGACAAGCAGCTATAATCAATCACAGTAAGCGCTGAACTCACTCCTCACTACTTGAAAACACTGAGAAAACAGATTCACGGATCGCAGACGCTGTTCGCCGGATGCCAGTGAGGAGGGCAGCAAAGCCGAGAGTGCAAAAAAACAGGATGAGACATGCAAAGAACGAAACAATTCCAGTCCACTTGAACAGTTTGAGCGCACAGCTGAACGACTCTGTTGAGAATTGCATTAATGGAATGTAACCAAAAACTACAGCACCACATACTAGCACGTTTCAGCACGCCCTCATGGGCTTTTTTCTTTTATTTAAGCTTGTTTTGACACTTACGCCCCTTTTACGTACAACCGCATGCAAAGCACTCCCATTAAAGTATAGCACATGAGGTATTTATACACACGTTATTATTATTATGCTGACGTAAATAAATAAACCGACTTGGTTACATTGCGATACTAGTTCGGAACTTAAAAACGCACCCATAGTAGGTAAAGTTAGTCATAAATTATGATTGTTAAATACTTAAGGCATTTCGACGCACGATATCATGTGTAAACTATAAACCGCAGACAGACGATGAGAAAAGATTCGTGACCGAAAAAACAAACAAACGCGCTTCCAACTTCCTGGCTTCCGCTCCAAGCAGCTGAACGCTTGAATTGTGTGAAGTTGCGAAAGCAAAACAATTAGATTCATCGATATTTCATTAAACATCTGAAATGCTACCGAAACAGTCACGTACATTAAAAGTGGTCAGTGGAGCTATCGTTACGCAAAACCAACAAACAAAATAATTAAATGTGCGTTCCCCTTGTACATTTTTTTTTTCCTCTCTCTTTTGGATGAAGTGCACAATACGCAAGGAAACTGAGTGCAAAAGCAGGGAAAGAGAAGAAAATCGGACACGACCTCATCAGAAAGTGAGTGCATTTACGAAAATAACCACCTAGCTACATTAAGACAACAATAAATATCTCATTTACGTTTTTTTTTTTCCCAGCTACTTATGTCGAGAAGCCGGAGGTACCAGCCCCGCGCACAGGTTGGCAACCGTAGGAAAAAAAAGAGGAAATAAACCAGGATCGATCGTGAAGAACAGCTTAGAAAGTTATGTTTGGTTTACTATAAAACAAATGGCTTTACTCCCTTGTCATGTCCTCTAGAAATGGCAGCAAACAGGTTTCATGCACATTATGACTCTATTGTACGACCAAGCGAGACCACGAGGTCACGGAAGCGAATGGAAACACGGAGTTATGCCGATACTATTCGACGTGTGCTTGTGCTACAGGCATTAAGGTACATGTTTCACTCGTGGGTGACGCATCGAGAACACAGTGTATATCGCGTAAGAAAACGTCCTCATGCACGTCGACCTCTCGGCAGATTTACCCCCAGCCTTTCAACATGCATTTGATGGATTCGTTCCAAGCGTTGGACAAAATGCGGACCTCACAGTTCATATCAAGCCTGTCCTCACGGTTACATACGGACGTCAAGCATCACCTCCAAAAATTACAGACACGACGACGACGACAGCTTGTTATGTTTTTTTTTTTTTTAAACACAGGGTCATTATTCTACTCTCGTTCGCTAGCAACTTCACAAATTCGACTGTTGATTTGCAAAGTAAATGCCTCTCTTACTAGTTGTTTCTAGTCCAAATATATAAAATTGTTAAATCAATTAATTTCCTGCATAGATTAAAACATGTTGTTTTAGAAATAATGATTGAAAATGGGGGTTTCCTTTAAAACAAGACCATATACTAGTAGGGTAAGTGAATAAAAGAATGTTTTCAATGTGGAATATGTTTATTTTACTCATAACACTGGCAGAAAAAACTATTAATTTTGAGGGTGATGGACAGGAGGATCCAGCCGATGGTTGAACCTAGGATTCAGGAGGAACAATGTGGTTTTTATCCACACCGTGGTACACTGGACCAGCGCTATACCCTCACCAGGGTGCTCGAGGGTTCATAGGAGTATGCCCAACTATCCACGTGTGTTTCGTGGACTTGGAGAAGGCATTCGACAGTGTCCCTCATGGCATTCTTTGGAGGGTGCTCGGGGAGTATGGAGTCAGAGGCGCTCTGTTAAGGGCTGTCTCGTCCCTGTATGAACAGAGTAGTCTGGTTCACATTGCCGGCAGTAAGTCAGACTTGTTTCCAGTGGATGTTGGGCTCCGGTAGGGCTGCCCCTTGTCACCAATTCTGTTCATAACTTTTACAGAATTTCAGAGCACAACCTTGGGCTGGAGGGGGTCCGGTTTTGGGGACCACAGGATTTCATTCTGTTATTCGCAGACGATGTTGTTCTGTTGGCTTCATCAAACATGGACCTTCAGCATGCACTGGGGCGCTTTGCTGCCAATTGTGACGTGGCTGGGATGAGAATCAGCACCCTCCAAGTCAAAGGCCATGGTGCTCCACCGGAAAAGGTGTTTGTCATCTCCAGGTTGGAATGTTCAAGTATCTTAAGGGTTTGTTCACGAATGAGGAAGGATGGAGTGTGAGATTGGCAGGCGGATTGGGTTGCAGCGGCAGCAGTAATGCGGTTGTGGTAAATAAGGAGCTGAGCCGAAAGGCAAAGCTCTCGATTTACCGGTCAATCTTCATTCCTACTCTCACCTATGGTCATGAGCTTTGGGTCATGACCGAAAGGACAAGATCTCGGATACAAGCGTCTGAAATGAGTTTCCTTCACAGGGTGGCAGGGCCAATAGATAGACAGGGTGAGGAGCTCTGTCACCCGGAAGGAGCTCGGAGTAGAGTCGCTGCTCCTCCACATCCTGAGAAGTCAGCTGAGGTGGCTCGGGCATCTGTTTCGGATGCCTTCTGGATGCCTACCTAGGGATGTGTTCCAGGCATGTCCCACTGGGAGGAGAGCTCAGGGAAGACCCAGAACACACTGGAGAACTATGCCTCTCGACTGGCCTGGGAACGCCTCGGGATCCCCCCGGAGGAGCTGGAGGAAGTGTCTGGGCAGAGGGAAGTCTGGGGTTCTCTCTCAAGACTGCTGCCCCCACGACCCGCCCCCAGATAAGCAGTTGAAAATGAATGAATGAATTAATTTTGAGGTATTATTTCTGAAAATAACACAGTATATTTGAGTTGATCTTAGACATAAAACTGGACTGAAGCATTTACTAGATGACTAGATGGATTACTAGATTGCTTTGACACATCTACATTGCTCAAAAAGTGCTACAGAAATAAAAACTAATTGAATTTGACCAGAAAATGCTAACTGATTTAAGAATCTTTAGATATTTGGACTAGAAGCAAGACAAGAACTCCTAAATGAGCATTATTTTGCAGTGCACAGCCAACACGTGTAATATGTCGAACATTCAGAGAACGTTTTGTCGAGATACACGTTCAGAGACCGTCCTCAGTGCTTCTCGTCTTCGCTGTTCTACATCGTCTGTTGGCCTCAGAAGGCAAAGGTCAGAGGTGAGAGGTGATGGAGATGACACACATTTGGCAAGGCGCCCTCAAGATGGGGCGAAGAAAGACGACTTCAGCTAGTGCTACACCAGACATCAAGCTATCGGGCGACAGCTGCGTCTCAATGTCTACCCTGCAGATGGGACACTTCTTATTGGTCGCCAGCCATTGGTCAACGCAAGCCTGATGGAAGAGGTGCATGCAGGTAATCTCCTGTGAACAGAGAAACGAAACAGTTGTTGAGTTCTGGCTTTATTTAGGAAACAAAAGAGTGCACCAGAGAGGGGGTCAATCGAACCAATAAACCAAATGTGGAAGCAACCTTGTGTGCTGTTGGGTCGTTTTAACCACTCTGGGGTTTTGAGGCTTAATTTGACCATACTTTTCTCTGTGTTTCAGCAAATTGAATGATTTTTTGGTGACAAATCTTTTTTTGACATATTTTGGGGAAAAGCTTTGAACATTTTTCAAAAACTCATCAATACTCTAGACAGATTGACTCCTCTTTGGTGATGTTGGGCTGTTGTTTTGCCCCATTGACTTCTATTATAACCACATTAGTGACTGCAAATGATCCCTCTGACAGCATATAATCTGCATCCTTGATTGTTGCTGGTTTTCCCTGTTGGGAAGAAGGACAGTTTTTTCATTTTATTGTTGGTGCTGTTTTACTCTAAAGCTGCTGCATTAAACTGTAAATACAGCACCTTTAAGGTCTGTTGACCCCTGTGGAGAACCAGGCAATGTGGGAAGCACCCTTAAAGTCTGGCGCGGACCCTTGATAATGTCTCTGGGGCCCCCCATAAATGTATGGGCCCTTAATCTTCCTCAAACTCCCCCCTGCCACGCCCCTGCCTATTCACCTCATCATGCACCATAACAATAAGTAAAGTTTATTTCTAAACTAATTTCGAGAGGATCACGTTCTTATGATTGCTAGCGGCTGGATCCGCATTATCCAATTCTCAATGCACCAATCAGAAACAACTCTAAGCTACTACCAAATATCCTGGGTTATGTACCACTGCTGTCTTCGTTAGAAGAATCCCCCCTTCCACCCCTACTCCTCCTCCTTCCTAGATGGGTGACACGGTGGCCCGTGGTTAGCACCGTTGCCTCACAGCAAGAACGTCTCTGGTTCCAGCTTAATCAAACCAGCAGACAGTTTCTGTGCGGAGTTTGCACTTCTCCCCATGCTCACGTGGGTTTCCCCCGGGTTCCCTGGTTTCCTCCCACCGTCCAAAAACATGCAACTTAAGTTAAATTGACTAATCCAAATCAGCACCCATAGACGTGCTCCTAGTCAGTAGTTATATCTTAAGAGCAATCACTGGCTGTTCATTAGCTACTACAGCAGGGGAGTTCTCCAGATCTACCTGAGCTCAAACTCCCTCTCGCCCTGCAATGGGAGAGAGCCCCGGGCTCGAGGATCTTATGAGCTTAGGGCTCTCTCCCAAGTAGATTATAATTAATCATCAGCTAAGTGTGAACTCTTGAAATATAACAATAAGGATAGAGTTCTAAAATGGTTCTGAATAGGGATGCATGATGTTAGAAAAAACTTGAGATATTTCAATTGTTATTTTTCACAAGACAACTTAAATGGCTCTATTTGAAAGAATTAATAATTTTAGATTGACTGGGATGATTTTGTAGAGGATTGCATCTGCATAAAGTAATAAACAGATTACAAGCAGAGATAAACACAGCAGAGCAAATATACAAATGCAGGAGTCTAATAGTATACAGGTACAGAAATAAATAATCAAATGTACAGTAAAGCTTCTTCATTGTACTGTACTTCACTGTGTAAATAATTAAGTACAATTCATCCTCGTTAACGTAATAATTCCTTGTGCCCAAATGTTTTAAACTCGCTTAAAATGTTTACACAGACCTTAAAAACACAAACTATTGATCAACTTTCCATTTCATTATGGTTAAACTGAAATATTTTCTCATGTTTTCTGAACTGTTGGACCTGGTCAAGTATAATCCTGACAGCCAGTCGGAATCCATTGAATTATAAATATATCCATTATGAATTATAGCTACAGACGGCATTATGGAGAAGCTCACTAGCTTGATGTTGAGCTCTCTTTTCAAAGATTATTAGATGATGATCTAGAAACATTTAGGTTATGCAATAGAAAATAATAATAAAACGTGGACGTTATGCAAGCCAGGCTAGCTAAAATGAAGTCTCAAGTATCCAGTGCAAACTTCAGCATCTTTATGTTGTCTCTATTGAAAATCCAGGGTAAATTAGTGTGTTGTTTTTATTCCTCTACATTTATTGACTGATTGCTAAATTTGTATGATTAGATTAATACATTTTTAAATAAAAAAATATACTGGTCAGACGCGCTAGTGGCACACTGAGGACATCTGCTGGTTGGGAGAAGGGTAATGCAGAATGAAGGCATAAACTCATTTTTATCATTCATCAGTGTGGACACAAACACATTTAGCGCTCTTTTAATAGTTAGCATACTTGGTGTGACAGGCCTTGGATTTGAAACTGGTTAGAGTGTATTGTAAAACTACCTGACGTCCTCTTCGTCTTCAAGCATTGAGAGACATATTGTGCATTTTTCATCCGTGTCGAGCTCCTCTTCATCCATGCCGATCTTCAGCTCCAGGGTCTTCTCTGTGGATCACATTATCGGTCTTTTAGCACATACTTTAGTAAAACAAGGAGGAACAACAGTCCATCAATATATTCATATGCATTTTCAGAATTTATGTGCATCTTGCAACTTCAAGTAAGCATTTTCACGACAACAATTATTCTGTGCAAGTTAATCCACTGATGTTGAAATGTTTGTTTCGTTAATATTCAATATGAGCTTCTGCTTCTGTGTTTGGATTGGCTCCTGATGATGTCAGTTTGACGCTTCAGCCACACATATTCTAAGCCACGCCCCTCTTACTGTTGGTTTGCTATGAGGGAGTGATGCACAAAAGAAAGCCCCGCCCCTACTATATATTCCATTTCAGTTAAAAGAACATACTGAAATGAAAGTCTCAGCAACTGCTGGTTCACATGGACTTTAAAGGGAGACCTATTATGCCCCCTTTAACAAGATGTAAATAAGTCTCTGATGAGTGTTTAGTGAAGTTTGAGCTGAGAATAGCACACAGATAATGTGTTTTAACTCTCTGAAACTAGCTTTTTATGGCGATTTGGTGACTGTTGCTTTAAATTCAAATGAGACTGTGCTCTTTTTCAAAAAAAGGGCGGAGCTACAAAGCCTGGGCATCATCATAGCGACAGATTGAAAGCAGGACTAGCGTTCTCAGGGCTGGTCAGGTGTGCATGTGTGCTTCATGCTTCTGTCAGTCTATGTCGCTCCTGTCGCTGCTTCATCTAAAACTCCACATCTATAATCCTCTTAGTCTATGCTGACATTATCTTCAGCAGCTCAAACACTCTAATGGTAATGGACAGACTGTTTATGCTAATGAGGGAGAGATGGGCACTAGTGGGCGGGGCTTTCCCCCTCTGATGACATGTACAAAGCAAGAATGTCAATCAAAGTGTTTCATCATCAAGTTTGATTAGAACAAATGTATTTATGTTTACCACTAGAGGCTGGTTATATTCACACATTGCTGCCGCTGTGTTTAAACCCCTTATAAATGTGATTTTTGCATGATAGGTCTCCCCTTTACACAGTTTTACCTTTTTATACTTGTGAGGAAAGGTAAACCTCTCGATGGTGGCCTGCACTGCGCCTCTGTTCACATTTCCCAGTCTGTCCTCCAACTGCAGGAGCTCCTGGATTCAGAAGCAGACAGAAACATGTGTGAGAGATGCTGCAGAGTTAACTGTATTTTAACTGAAGCGATGAAGACGATCCGCACCTCGTAACTCTCCCGCACTGCCGTCGCGTGCCGAGACGGACTGAGGCTTTGAAGAGCCAGCAGGTGTAACTGAGGATATGGATAATTTCTGATCTCATGGACAACCTGTGCAGAACAACAACAACGTGAGTTGAGAAATTCTGTATTTCCAAAAAATTAAAGTTTTTTAAATGAGTTGGAGTTGCTTAACAATGTAAAAATACAGTGGTGTAAAGTAACTAATTACAAATACTCAAATGACTGGAATTGAGTAGTTTTTCCCAGGAATTGTAATTTACTGAGTAGTTTTTTGAAATGTGCACTTTTACTTCCCCTTGAGTACATGTTTACTGCAGTATCTGTGCTTTTACTCCACTACTTTCCCTCAACCTGCAGTCACTACTTTATTTTTTCTTTTCTATGACAGAAATGATTAGAAAAATCAGTCCTGCGAGTCCAATCAATCACGCATAGAAGGTAATCGCATCATAATGAACTACCTCAAGTTTTATAATTGCAGCAAACTGTTTTAGAAGTATTCAAAGTGTCCATGAAGATGTCCAAAGTTTTTACACGCATTGACCCAGAGACTGTTTAGACGCACGTCACTGATGACAAGATGACGGACGTTACTGTATGATGACCGAATGGCATTAAGGTGTTTAGCAGGCACAAGACGTCAACATGACGTCAGATTGACGTTGTTCTCCAACATCATGGGGACGTTACATTTGTGTTGGAAATGAAAATCGGTTTACATCAGAACTCAACGTCAGGCCCAACGTCAATATCCAACATCCAACCTTAAATCAACCAAATATCACGTCTAATGATGTTAGCTTGACGTTACCACTATTGATATTTATCAGACGTTGGATTTTAGTTGCCATAACTGATGAATAAATGTCAGTATTTAACGTCAATATGATGTTGGTTTTAGAGGTTGGGTCGACGTTGGATTTTGGTTACTTTTCTAACAACCCAAAAATCGACCAAATATCAACATTAATTGATGTCATTATGGACATCAACATAACATTGTCCTCAGGTGCTGACTAGACGTGACTTTTGGTCACCTGACGTCACGACCTAAATTCAACCTAATATTAACGTCTTATAACGTTGTGTGCCTGCTGGGCAATAACTAGATGCACTACAGAATGTTACGTTAACCATATCCACAAATTACATGTAACGCATCAGTTTTTTACCAGCGTAATACTCACCACTCACTACTCCTGAGTACTTCGAAAGACTACTTTTTACTCATACTTTGAGTAATATTTACAGCAGATACTTTTACTCTACTTGCACTACATTTTTAGGAAAGTAATGGTACTTTTACTTGAGTATGATTTTTCAGTACTCTTTCCACCACTGGTAAAATACAACAAATCCTTCAAATTAAATATTACTTAGAACTAGCGCTGCACAATATTGGAGAAATCTGACATTACGATATTTTGTTTTGATTTGCGACACATATTGCGATATGAAAATGATTTGACCAAATGAATTGAATAGCTCTATTTGGAGAGAATTCATTAATTTAGATTGACTGGGATGATCAAGTCTTCTTCTATGAAGCGCATCTGCATAAAGCAAAAATTAATACATAAACAAACAGTGCGTTATGGTTTTCTGGTGAGTCTAACAGTACAATCAAACAATTAATAATTGAAAATAATTGAAAAAATGATCATTTAATAATATCAATTATTTTTTAATCTTTATTTAGGGTGCTTTCACACCTGTAGAGCGATTGTTTTGTTCTGAAACAGGGATTAAAATTGTCTCAGTGTTGCTCTTTGTTCTTGGTGCGGTTCATTTTCACACAGCAAAGTTTCTAAACGGACCAAAATAGCTAAAACAAGTCACGTGCGAGTAAACTCTCCTCACCTTGGTCAGAGTTTCACGGTTTATTTTACAGAGTCCTGCTCAGCTGTCATGCGTCTTTATTTTAATGAATGGCAATGAGCAACAAGACATTATCCACCGGTTTCACAAACAAGGTTTAAGGCTAGTCAAGATTAAATTGCATGTTTGAGCTGTCTCAACTCAAAATAACTTGCTGTGAGATTACAAGCACATAATAATATATTTTTCTAAGGCCATTTTGGTTTACTGATAATACTGCTTATTAAAGTATTAAAAGTGCATTCGGATAAATTCAGTTTTAATAGCATCAGTGCATTAAATTGATTAAACACCATATACAAATTCTTATAGGTTTGAAAGAGGTCAGGAAGACACCTTTAGCCTGGAAGTGGATGACATTGCACCCCTGAAAAAGCTTCGCGTCCGCATCGACGGCACTGGAAGTCGTCCTGATTGGTTCCTTGACAAGGTCAGTCTGTCACTGTGTGAATCTTTTTAACCAGATCATCAGGTTAATTACAATGGGCTCCATCCATGAGGACTTTTAATTTGGAATAAGGCATGCTATTATATTTCAATATTTGATGTAAACTGAAATGTGAAGAGAGGGTGGGGCATATATTAGCTCCTCCCTCTTTTATAAACTGAGTCAAATCTGACAGGGAAGTGATTGGCACAAAAGAATCACTCAGTCAAAATGAACAAGGAAACGAACATCACAAAAGAATCGCTGAGTCGAAATTGACATGGAAGCACAAAACAATGCTGATTTTAGTTTACGGGCCCTTTAAGTCTGTTTAACTGACTGTATATTAATTAAATGACATTACCGATGCTGTAAAAGGAACCTTGAGGAATAAAAAACAGTCCATCAACCTGTCACAAGATGTTAATGCATTTAGCTCTTTAACACACTGTAAACACTGTGTTTCTGTCACATGACCCAGATGATCCTGAGAAACCTGAGCACGGACGAGCTGTACGTCTTCACATACGAGCAGTGGCTCTCCAAAACTAAAGGGCCCAAGAGGACGAAGGTGTGTGAGCTTCCAGCAGTGGTGGACGATGAGGAGATGGTGGAGAAAACCACATACGTCATCCAGGTCAAAACCAGTGACGTCACCGGTGGGTCACCTACAGGTTATCTTTAAAATGTGCTTACCGATTACATGCTAGTGTTGAAGCAGTTGGCAAAAAAGAATCGCTGAGTCAAAATGGACATTAATGAACGGCACAAAAGAATCACTGGGTCAGAAACAACAGAACCAAACAGCTGGCACAAAATAAAATGGCACAAAATTTAAAGGGAAGCAAATGGCACAAAAGAATCACTCAATCAAAACTGACAGGAATGCGATTGGGTAAATAGAGTCGCTGAGTCAAAATTGACAGGAAAGCAAATGGCACAAAAGAATCACTGAGTCAAAATTGATAAGGAAACGATTGACACGAAATAAATGCTGGGTCAAAATTGACAGGAAAGCGATTTGCAGTAAAGAATCGCTAAGTCAAAATATGATTGCATCAAAAGAATTGCTTTGTCAAAATTGACAGAGAAGCAATTGACACAAAATAATCGCTGAGTCAAGACTGACAGGGAACTAAATGACTGAATAGAATTGAATAGAATTGAGTCAACATTGACAGGAATGTTATCAGCACAATAAAATCACTGAGTTAGATGACAGGGAAACGATTCACACAAAAGAACCACTGAGTCAAAATTTTCAGGGAAGTTATCGGAAGAAAAGAATCGCTTAGTCAAAATGGGCAAATTATTGGCACAAAAGAATCACTGAGTCAAAATATGATCAGACCAAAAATTGCTCAGCCAAAATGGACGGGAAATTGATCAGCATAAAAGAATCGCTCAGACAAAATTGACTGGGAATCAATTGACACAAAATAATCGCAGAGTTAAAATTGACAGGAAATTGATTGGCACAAAAAGCATCGCTGAGTCAAAATTGACAGAGAATCATTGATTCATTCATTTTCTTTTCAGCTTAGTCCCTTTATTAATCTGGTATCGCCACAGCGGAATGAACCGTCAACTTATCCAGCATATGTTTTACGCAGCGGATGCCCTTCCAGCTGCAACCCATCTCTGGGAAATGACAAAGAATCGATTGGCACAAAATTGACAGGGAATTGATTGGCAGAAAAAGAATCACTGAGTCAAAATTGACAAAGAATCGATTGGCACAAAAAGAATCACTGAATCAAAATGGACAGGGAAGTGATCAGCACAAAAGAATTGCTGAGTCAAAATTGACAGGGAAACAATTTACAGAAAAGAATCACTGAGTCAAAATTGACAGGGAACCAAATGGTACAAATGAATCACTGAGTCAAAATTGAAAGGGAAACAATTTGCAGAAAAGAATCACTGAGTCAAAATTGACAGGGAACCAAATGGTACAAATGAATCACGGAGTCAAAATTGACAGAGAATCGATTGGTACAAAAAGAATCGCTGAGTCAAAATTGATAGGAAATCAGTTGACACAAAAGAATCGCTGTGTCAAAATTGACAGAGAATCGATTTGCAGAAAAGAATCACTGAATCAAAATTGAGTAAAAACTCAGTGAAAAGTGAATGAAAGGTTCAATAGAAACACAAAGTCAAAATTTAATTGATCGGCACAATAGGGTTGATGAGTCAAAATTGACAGGGAAACAATTGACACAAACATCTTCATTTTCGTGGACCTGGAACCTTGTTTGACACTAAAACAGCACATCTGGTCTGTTAAATATTACCCTTATATTAACCTAAATATTGCAGCTGCTCAGGTATGTTCATGTGTGGATTTGCAGGCGGTGGTACAGACGCCAATGTGTTTCTGATCGTGTTTGGAGAAAACGGTGACACGGGAACGCTGGCCCTGCGGGAGTGCAGCAACAGGAACAAGTTTGAGCGCAAGCAGACGGATATTTTCCGGTTCATTGACATTCTCAGTCTGGGAGAACTCTCCAAAGTTCGAGTGTGGCACGACAACAAAGGTAGGAAATCTCATGATCTCACTAGCAATTCTGACTTTTTTTTACAGCTCATAAGTGGAAGTTTATCTTTGGCTTCATCACATACAGCTGAAGGCAGAATTATTCACCCTCCTGTGATTTTCTTCTTCCTAGATTTCCCAAATGATGTTTCTCAGATTCAGAAATTTCTCACAGTATTTCCTCTAATATTTGTTCTTCTGGAGAAAGTCTTATTTGTTTTATTTCAGCTAGAATAAAAGCAGTTTTTAATTGTTTAAACACCATTTTAAGGTCAATATTATTAGCTCCTTCAGCAATATTAGTTTTGGATTGTCTCCAGAACAAACCACTGTTATACAATGACTTGCCTAATTACCCTAACTTTACCCTAATTAACCTAGTTAAGCCTTTAAATGTCACTTTAAGCTGAATACTAGTGTCTTGAAGAATATCTAGTCTAATATTACAACAGATCTTTTTTTTATCGCAGTTTATTTGCAAATTCTGCTTTGTGTACATGATTATATGCGCTACTATAGATGCATGTTAATACGCGCCTGTCAGTCAATTGGGTGGGTGGGGAAATTCACACTCCTACATCACGTGGGCCTCAAAATCACTGGCATTTGGATCCTACTTTAACATCAGGAAATAAGAAAAGAGATTTGTTGCATTTCATTTGTTGTTGTTAATAAGTACAATGGACATGCTATATCAGGGGTCACCAATCTCGGTCCTGGAGGGCCGGTGTCCCTCCAGGGTTTAGCTCCAACTTGCCTCAACACACCTGCCTGGATGTTTCTAGTATACCTAGGTAGACCTTGATTAGCTTGTTCAGGTTTGTTTGATTAGGGTTGGAGCCAAAATCTGCAGGACACCGGCCCTCCAGGAACAAGTTTGGTGATCACTGCGCTATACCTACAAACAGTTCAGTTTAACCAGCTTCATTCATTAATTTATTGACCTTCAGCTTAGTCCCTTTATTAATCAAGGGTCCAGAGTGAACCACCAACTATTCCAGCATAAGTTTTATGCAGCAGATGCCCTTCCAGCTGCAACCCAGTACTGGGAAACACCCTAAACACTCATTTACACACACACACTCATACACTACAGCCAATTTAGTTAATCAATTTTCCTATAGCGCATGTGTTTAGACTGTGGGGGAAACCGAAGCACCCGGAGGAAACCCACGCCAACACGGGGAGAACATGCAAACTCCACACAGAAACACCAACTGACCAAGCTGGGACTCGAACCAGTGACGTTCTTGCTGTGAGGCGACAGTGCTAACCACTGAGTCACCGTGTCGCCAGCTTGCAAAATATAGTTTATTTATTAAATGCAATATCTGAAAAGGTTTCTTTCATCAGGTCCGGCTCCTGGATGGCATCTGGACTCTATAGATGTGAAAGATGAACTTCTGGATCAAACTTTCCGCTTCCCGTGTGACCGCTGGCTGGCCAAAAATGAAGACGACGGTCAGATCATGAGGGAACTGGCCTGTGCCAATAATGATATCCTGGATCTCAGTGACAAGACCAGTAAGAAACGAGACATTTCTGCATACTCTCACTCTGCATCTGGCTTTAGCACTCTTATTTCATGCAGTATCAGAGTTAGTCCGAATGCTGGAAAAATACTTTGATTTTGGATAACTGCTTAATGTAATTGTGTTGCTTTCATTTTAATTTATCTTACTAAATATGTAATGATAATTGACTATAAAATGTATATATATTTTTAATTTTATAATTCTTTTTTTATTTTTGCATAATTAAGCAAATTTAAGCATATTAATCTTTTATCTTCCTAATAGTCAATAAAAACAGACTATTAAAAGTATATATGTATTTTTAATCTACACACTAAGTAATAGGAGATTACAATGAACTCTGCATTCAAATAAAATAAATCAAATTTGAGATGAAAGATGATGCATTTCAGATGTGATGAAATGACATTTAAAGAGTGAGAGTAATTCAACTTGATTTTCCTTGGACTACTATACTACAGGGTCATAGCCAGCAAGTTTGGGCCTGGCTATGCATCTATCCCTAGGGTAGGGGGCTATGGGGGGGTTTGGGTTGCGACCTAAGAACCTGAGATCAAGGGGTGGGGTTTGGGTGTTGTGTGGTCAGTGAAAGTGAAGAGCGGGGTGGGGGGTTGGTTGGAGGGGTTGTAGTGTGGGCCTCTCCGCTTGCCGTCGCAGGGCCATTGCGAGGGCCCTATGCACTCTGTCCCCCCACTCTGTGTGTATATAAATACAGTTGAAGTCAGAATTATTCGTCCCCCTGTTTATATTTTTTCCCAATTTCTGTTTAACGGAGAGCAGATTTCTCCAACACATTTCTAATCATAACAGTTTTAATAACTCATCTCTAATAACTGATTTATTTTCTCTTTGTCATGATGACAGTAAATAATATTAGACTAGATATTCTTCAAGACACTTCTATACAAAAATAGAGACATTTAAAGGCTTAACTGGGTTAATTAGGTTAACTAGGCAGGTTAGGCAAGTTATTGTATAGCGATGGTTTGTTCTGGAGACTATCGAAACAATATATATAAAGGGGCTAATAATATTGACCTTAAATTTTTTTTTTTTATTAAAAACCGCCGAAATATTCTAGCCGAAATAAAACCAATAAGACTTTCTCCAGAAGAAAAAAAATCATCAGACATACTGTGAACATTTCCTTGCTCTGTTCAACACCACTTGGGAAAAATTTAAAACAGAATAAAAATTCAAAGGTGGGCTAAAAATTCTTACTTCAACTGTATGTGTGTATATATATATATATATATATATATATATATATATATATATATATATATATATATATATATAATCAATCAAGCCCGAAATTATTTATATCTCAGGCAATTTTGGACCTACAGTTACTTTATTCAACTACAGGTTTTCTGCAGGTTTCATAAAGGCAAATTTAAGACTTTTAAAGACCTTTTTAAAATCAATATTAATGAAATTTCAGACTTATATGGGGCTAAATACTGTAAGGATTTTTTTTCTAATAGAAGAGTAAAAGATTTTTAATATCCTCATCAGAAACTGTAATTTTTGTTATGTCTTAGCCAAATATTAAAAATAATGTGTCAAAACAAGGTAACACTGGTTTAATAGATGCACTTTTTGTTAACATAACATTAAAAAAAAAGCTAAATACATGCACAACTGTGTCCAGGTCAGTGTCATCACCATAAATAAATGGAGATTATTGAAACAAGAGTTAAAAATTCAACTCTTTGTTAAAGCTTCTATTGAGATGGGTTGCTGGTGATTGGATGGTTTCAGCCTAAATAAGTAGCTTTTCATGAACATAGGAAAATTAAGACCTAAATTACGGGAGACAGAACAAAACGGGAGATGGGTCTGAAATACAGGAGACTTCCGGGAAAAACGGGAGTGTTGGCAGGTATGCAATATTGCGGTAACCCCGCGGACACTCTGCAACCAGCAAGTTTGCTTAGAGCGGAAATCACCCAGGCTTCTCCCAAAAGTTAAGACGATAAACAAGAGGCATCACTGTGGGAAAAAAAATTCTCAGCTTTTATTTACATTTGATCAAACAACTGTATGACTGTATATATATATTTAAAAATCTGATATAATGTGATGTGTTATGTACAGTAGATGTATGTCATTGTAAAGTGCTGAGAATGCACATGAAACATTTGGGAAAAAATTGAGACAATTAACTTTGGTGAACTGTAGCATCAATTAGTTCAGTGAGAGGAAAAAGGCATTATTATTTAATTTTACTCCACACTCATTTTATTTCCAATAATTATGTCCATTTGAGTGGTCTCTGTAATATCTTTTCAGAATATGAAATTGAGGTGACAACAGCCATCTCTGAAGATGCGGAGACAAAGGAGAACGCCTGGATCCTGCTGGAGGGAAGAAAAGGACGCTCAAAAGAGTTCATGATGGAAAACCCAAAGAAGAAGAAGTTTTTACGGTACTTCAAGTCAAATTGAGCTTCATTGTGATTTCACTACATGTATAGACATAGACTGGAATAAAAAGTTGTCTCCTCGCAGGACCACAGTGCTAAATAAATAAACATAATCATAAATATGAACACTAGACATAAGAGCTATTCTTTTAACCTACATACTAACACACTGGAGCGCTAATCTAACTATACACACTATACTATACTATAAATAGTTAATACACATAGCCTAAGACAGACTACACAAGCACTGTTACATCAGACAGAACAATATTGTGCAAAGAAGTATTTAAAGTTGAAGAAAACAAGTAGTGCAACATGATTGTGTGGTATTATTCACCAGTAAACATTGTTTTTCTTACTTGGATGGAGTTTAAGTAAAGTGTCTGGTGCATATGGAGAGAAGAGTGTCTTTACAGGTGGTTTGTCAAGCCCACTCACCTGTGTGAGGCACACTCAGAAATACACAATGTTTTTATAGAGATATGGAGTGATTGTAAGAAAATGTAAATGTGCAAACTGCTGCTGGAAAGTGTCAGAGTGTCACTTTTTATTATATAACAAAAAAGATATATGACAAAAACTGACAATTAGTAAAAACATTGACCGCATAACAAAATAAAGTGTCAATAAAAGACTTTAATCATATATTATTACTATTAGTTGGAGAAGTAACTGTCTGAATATCAAAACTGTACCTGGATATTTGTTTTTATTAACACATGTATAAACATTAAAGGGACAGTTCACCCAAAAATAAAGTAAATCCTCATTATTTACTCACACTCAAATGCTGATTTTATGACTCCATTTAACTCCCTTTTTCCAAACCTGTTGAGTTGCTATTATTTATTTTCTTTCTTTATTTTTAATCATTTATTTTATTTACTTCTGTTGAACACAAAGCAGATATTCTGAAGAATGTTGGATAATTCTGAAAAACTTCTGTAGGAGGAACAAAAAATACAATGGAAGTCAATGGCTTTTTCCCAGCATTCATCAGTATATACTTTCTGTTCAACAGACGTAAATAAAAAATAAATTAACTCTTGTAAACCCTTGATCACAGTAAAAATGACCAATGTTACCTCTTCACAAGAGTGAAACCAGCAAACAATCAAGAATGCATGATATATGCTGTCATGGCTTTGCAATGTGATTATAATGGAAGTCAATGGTGCAAAAACAGCACCAATATAACCAAAGGGGAGTCAATTTGAACAATACACAAGGGTTAATAATTTTAAAAATCTGAATACAAAATAAATGCAACTCTAAGAGGTTTGGAACAAGTGAGTAAATGATGACTTGATTTTTGTGTAAACAGTCCCTTCAAATAAAAATAAATGTGAAGAAAAATATATTTTGCATTGAAAAATAAATGCAACTCATAAGCATATTATTGAAGATTAATAAAGCATCCTAACGTGACTCTGTTTCAGCGGTGCCACGGATTCCTTTCAGTTTTCCTCTAAAAATGTGGGCGAGATCGTCGGCATTTGTCTGGGCCACATATCCAAAGAGAAGAAGGTGAAGAATGAGTATTTCTGGCACGTGCAGGAGGTGGTGGTCACTGAGACAGAGCTGGGAAACAAGTGAGCTCACATCTTTACCACTCTTTACTTCCCAAACGTGCAAAAGTATTTACCCCCTTTAGATTTTAACTATGATTTCAGAATTTGCTCTCCATCTCAAATACAAAACTGTACAATACAATATTTATTACTGAATAAAAAAGGCCAAAGTTAACCGAAGTGCTGTAGATAATAGTAAAAGATAAAGAGTAACACAAGATAAAAAGGTAGAAAGATATGATAGAACCAATAATACATGAATATTTAATAAAAAAGCGAGAGAAAAGCAGACTTTAAGAAAGAAATATAGAGGGATAGTCTAATAAAATACTGCCAGATCGAGGGCTAAATAGATACCGATATTTCTTACGACATAAGATTTCTTCAGATAAGTACTGTTTTTGTTAGCTATTCTTTAATTTGATAATAAATTATCTATTATTGTAATGATTTATGTATTTAATGATCATATTTAAACAGGTAATAGATATTTTTTTTTCTGATCTAATTAAACAGAATTCCGGGATGTAACACAAATGCTGAAATTAAAATGAAAATACATTGAATTTATCGCACCTCTCTGCTATAGGAATATTGCATACACTATTATCAGGATAACAATAATATATACTGCAAAAGTGCTTTTCTTTCTTAGGTTTTGTCTTGTTTCTAGTCCAAATATCTAAACAAATAAATCAAGAAGCATTTTCTAGACAAGCTAAAAATATTGTTTTATTTTTGCACATATTAAGTCAAAATAAAGTGTTTTTAATACCTTAAAACAAGGAAAATAATCTGCCAGTGAGTTAAGTAGTTTATTTTGCTTGTATTACAGGTGCAGTAAGTTTGACACTCCTGGTTCAAAACACATGCAAGCGCAGGTTGCCAGATTGACGATTAAAGAACATCAACTGGCTGACTTTCAAGCCTAAAGGCTGATTTAAGGCTGATTTAAATTCAATTCAGTTCAATTCAATTCATGATGTAATGATTCAAATTGTGTTCTAAATAAAAGTAACAGCACGCGATGAAAGGAGTAATTTGTATACTATAAGGAGTTTTGTTTTAACCAACACATGAATTTATATTTTAGAATTCTATTTCTCACAGCTGAACAGCAGAAAACTGACAATGATCAGCTCAGGTGCACCTCGTGTGCTTTATTTAGTGTTAAATGCTAATAATTTGAGTCTGAATGCCACTTGACATGATATTTATTGTCATATACTGAAAGCAGCAGCAGATAGTTCAGCTCAGATCTGGACAATAAAATAAACCATCAGAAACTGAACTTCAGAACTGAGACTCAGGGCAAACCAGCACATATCAGTGATTCAGCATCTACATTTAATCATGTTAAAGAGCTTTAATATATATTAAATAAATTATAAACCTTACCATTTCACCGGAGTGCAGTGAGTGCACTATTCTATGCTTCTGAATGGCTGTATTTACATTTCTGTTGTGTTTCGTCTGGTGCAAGCAGCCCAATTGCTTATCACTGAAAAATCTTCAGCATGTTTGGACACGGGGTTACAATCTAACCTGCTCACCTAATGTTAACACTCGTAATATTTATATTATTTGCTAATTAATAACCTCATGTGGAACTCTGAATCTGCGTCATTTCAGAGTCTGCTACAGTCCACCAGAGGTCATTTCGGTGGTGGACACATACTCTGAGAGCTGTTGATCCTGACTGACTGAATGAAATACGCTGTTTTCCACCAAGGCAACCCGGGGTGCTGAAATATAATTGGTTAAGCTGGCATTGGGCGGGTTAAAGTGACCAAAACAAAGACAGATGTTCTGTCAAGTAATGTACATGTTCATAGCAGAATATCTGACTTCAGCATTGTTTTTCAGATAAACAATAATGTTCACTGAGCATGTTTCTAAATATCTGCAAACATATGACGGTGTTTTAATGCTTTAGAAGAGTCAAAAACTGACATACAGCACCTTTAATGTGTTTGTGTTGTGAGGATTTTCAACACATCTGCTGTCAAACCAATGAAGATCTTTCCTTTATTTGCTGTTGTTTTTTAATTGCATGTGTTTTCTTAAATTGCAGCGTGTTAAGCTCTCTCGGCCACCACTTTTTAGATATTAGATTTTAGATATTTAATAGATATTAGATACAAAATGTTTTTTTCCCGTCTGGTGCAAACAGCCAAATTGCCAAATTGCTATATCTCGTCATGTAGTGTGTTGTTAGGACACGTGGTTATAATGTAACCTGCTCACCTAATGTTTACGTTCATAATATTTAAATCACTTTCTAATTAATAACCTCATGTGGAACTCTAAATCTGCATCTCATTTTGGAGTCTGCTACTGTCCACCAGAGGTCTCATTTCACTTGGTGGACACATACTCTGAGAGCTGTCGATCCTGACTGACTGAATGAAATGCGCTGTTTTCCACCAATGCAACCTGGGGTGCTGAAGTATAACTGGCTAAACGGGCATTGGGCAGGTTAAAATGACCAAAACAAAGACAGACATTCCGTCAAGTATCGCACATGTTCAGAATATCCAACACAATCTCACGGCAATTCGTAACCATTTGATTTAGTGGTTAATTCGTATGAATTCGTACGATCTAATTTGTACATTTTCAGACGATTTGCTCATCCCCCAATGACAGTTGGGTTTAGGGGTGGGGTTAGGTGCCACGCCTCCTTTTTAAAATCGTACAAATTTCGTACTACTGAACTTGTACGAATTAGCCACTAAACTGACAAAACGTAAAATACTTACGTTTTCTCGTGAGATCAGGCTGGATAATCTGACTTCAGCATTGTTTTTCAGAATGTTCATTGAGCATGTTTCTTAATTATCTGCAAACATATTATAGTATTTTTACTATAAGAGTCAAAGACTGACATACAGCACCTTTAATTTGCATTGTGAGGGTTTTCAACACATCCGCTGTCAAACGATAAAGATCTTTCCTTTATTTGCTGTTGTTTTTAAAATTGCATGTGTGTTAAGCTCTCTCAGCCACTGTAGGTTTTAGATACAAAAACAACACATTTTTGCAGTGTATAATGCACGCCTATTAGTTTCAGATCATTTTCTCCGTTCCTCCTCACAGATTCTACTTCACATGTGACTCCCGAATCCCTCTGTCTGCCAAAAAAGACCAGTTCATGACATTCGAGTGCACCAAAACCGTGGAGAGCTTCGCCAGCAAAGTCCGCAGTTTGGTTCCTGTGAAGTATGAAGTAATAATAATAACCGGAGACGTGCAGGACGCCGGCACAAACGCCAACGTCTTCATCACGCTGTACGGCGTCAATGGGGACTCTGGGAAACGAGCGCTGAAGCAGAAATTCAGAAATCTGTTTGAGCGAGGCCGGACGGACCGGTTCCTGCTGGAGATGCTGGATTTGGGTGAACTTTTGAGGGTCAGAATGGAGCATGATAACACAACCATGTCGCCCGGATGGTTTCTGGAGTGTGTGGAGGTCACAAACACTGCCAACTGGGTGACCACCATCTTTGTCTGCGGGAAGTGGCTGGACAAAAACAGAGCCGACGGACAAACTTATCGAGTGCTCTATCCTAAATATTAAAGGTTTTTTGAATTTTAGCATTTATTATTCAGTAACGTGACCTGTGCAGAGACCTAGCAGGCAAAAAAAATGAGTTGTAATGGCCACTACACTGGGATAACAACAGAAACGCAGGTCATATTTCTAAGGCTTTGTCTGAAATCGAATGCTCTCCGACTATATAGTACGTCTGCGTGACCACTATCTTTTTCTGTGGGAAGTAGCTGGACAAAAACAGAGCTGAAAGACAAACTTATCTTAACTATTAAGGGCTTTGAAGCAATTATTTCAATTTTCAACTTTATTCAATTGATAGTTTTTAGTCGTGTGACTTGTGTGGAAACCTGGCAGGCAACAATGAGCCGTAATGGCTGCTTCACTGCGATTGCCATCAAAACACCGGACAAACGGGTCATATTTCCAAGGCTTTGAAATCACATACTTCCCTACTATATAGTACGTCTGGGTGAGCATTATCTTTGCTTGTGGGAAGTAGCTGGACAAAAACTTATCAAATGCGCTATCCTAAATATTAAAAGTGTTTTATAATGTGCATTTTTTATTCAATTGATAGTTTTCAGCCATGCGACCTGTGCGAAGACCTGGCGGGGAAAGAACTATGAGCTAAAATGGCTGCTAGACTGGGATTGCAGAACAAACTGGACATATATCCAAGGCTGCAAATGAAATTGAATACTTCCCTACTATATATTATGTCTGCTTGACGACCATCTTTACGTGCGGGAAGTTGTTGGACAAAATCAGAGCCAACAGACAAAAACAATGAGCCGTAATGGCCGCTACACTAAGATCGCCATAGAAAATGCAGCACAAAACGTTCATATTCAAGGCTGCATCTGAAATTCTGTACTTCCTTACTGTATGATACATCTGGGTGACCATTATCTACACTGTGGGAAATGGCTGGACAGAAACATCTGATGCACAAAAAAACTATGAGCCGTAATGGCTTCTACGCTAGCATAGACATAAAAACGTAGGGCATATTTTCAAGGGTGCGTCTGAAATCGCATACTTCCCTACTATATAGTACATCTTGGTGACCACCATATCCACTGTGGAAATGACTGGACAAAAACAGAACTGATGGACAAACTTATCGAGTGCTCTATCCTAAAGTGTTTTAAAATGTGCATTTTTTATTGGATGTTTGACAAGCATGAAGAGAGGGTGAGGCATAATGGAGCCCCTCCCCTTTTTTAAAAACAGCCAATAGTGTTTTGATTTATGCCAGCTCTGCCAGTGGGAGTGTTTGAGCTCAGTTAAAAGCAAATGAGACGAAGAGGGCGGGGCATGTCAACACTAGAGAGCATTTGATTGGTCCAGGAGATTTAGATGAGAAAACTGAAGTATGAGGTGACCGGCAACCAATGGATCTATTTTAGTGTACGTGACAAACTACAAGCTTTTGGATGTTTTAATAATCAGGTTTATATGTGCTATAATCAAATGTTCACTGTTTTGTAACACTATATTATAGATTTTCTTAAAAACTGACGTACTAACATCTATTCAATTCAGTTAATCTTATTATCTCTAGTGCTTTTACAATGTAAATGTGTGGCAGCAGCTGAACACAGAATTCTAGTAAACCGAGCAAGCCAGTGGAAACAGTGGAGGAACAAACTTTTATCAATTGACCAAAGTGAGGAGAGAAAACCAAGCTCAGTTGGGCACCGACCATTTCTCCTCTGCCAAACCTCTTGTGCAAGAGGCTCCAGTCTAGGCGCTTGGAGAAGCTGCAGGTGTGAGTAGGGTCACTGGCCCACATGCTCTGTGTTCCACCATGACCACTACAGTAGCTGCCCAGGATACGGCCTGATCTAGGATTAGAGCAGATGCTGTTTAAATTCTAATGTCTTTTGGGAAGTGTTCCCGGCTCCGGTTCCCTAAATAAGCAGACTACAATCCTTTAGAGGATTTGGAATTTCTACAGCATTTGTGTTTTGTGTAGGCTAATGCAAAGAGATGTGTCCTTAGCAACCCAGGCTCATTCTGAAAACGCACCTCTACAGACGTTTCTGGAGACTGCGAAATACGCTGCCTGGCAGCAAACAATTTTCTGCAGTTTTTGTTTTCGGCGAGTCCACCAGAGGTCGCTGTGTACCCTATTGAGATCTCAAATTTGCCTTCGCGAGTGCATTCGCGCAGCCTGCTGTTCTCCGGTAAACCCACCAGAGGCCGCTGTCGACTCACTTTTCGCTAGACTTTCTGACTGACTGAGTGAGCGCATCCAGCTGACCCACCCTCGCCTTTCCTAAACCCAACCAATTTTTATCGAGTGACCCACCCACCCCGCTTCCCTAAACCCAACCAACACGTTCAAAAGCAATCCAAAATAATAAAGCCCTCGTCTGATTATTTTTACACGTTTTCAGATTTTAACCATCTAATCCTCACCCTGCTCTTCACCTGTTTGTTTTATATTTTGGATTCTTGTTTTTGTCTTCTTCCTGCTTCTGGAACCGATCTTCACAGACTCGAACTTCATATTCGTGGTCAACTCCTCGCTGCGTCGCAAGTCCGCCGACATAATGGCACACCTAACGGACAAACTGGTTGGAGCTGAAATGCTGCCCATACGGAGGTAAGCGGTCAGCTGGTAAGCACAAAAAGGAATGGCATCACACTGCCCTGTAGTGTTTGTTAAAATAAATGAAAGCCATACGTCCCTCAGGCTGCGTAATTCGCTGTCTCCAGAAACGTCTGTAGGGCTATGTTTTCATGATGAGCCTGTGTTGGTGTTTAAGCTAGTTTTAAACAGACAGAGTGTGTCTGCTTCCCGAACTGTGCTAGGAAGGCTGTTCAGAGGTGCCAGATATGAGAAAGATCTACCACCTACAGTTGATATCTGGCAATAATCAATTATCCAGGATTAATTGAGCGTAGTGGACGTGAGGGGCTTTAATACACCAGGAGCTCCCTCAAATACGGGGGAAGTAAGCCATTCATGGCTTTGTAGGTAGTCAATAGAGTCGATCTAAATCTAAAAATAAGTGTATTTTAATTTACAAGATCTTAAAACACTTTTGGGAGACACCAGTTTGTACTTTTTACACAAATTCTAATAATGATCTTGTACTGAGGACTGCTGTTGTTAGTCATTTGGTTCAGATTTAAAGGGACAGTTCACCCAAAAATGAAAATTCTGTCATTATTTACTCACTCTTGTAACCTGTTTGAGTTTCTTTCTTCTGTTAAACACAAAGTAAGATAGACCTAAAGAAAGTAGTTCCTCATACAAAAGGATTTTGAGACTCTCCGTGTTTGATTTTCATTTTTATATACAGGATTATGCCGTCAAACTGTTGCAGTGTGATATGGCTGTATATCAGCACTGCTGAAAACACTAATACACTCAGCCTGCGGCCTCAAGCCATCACACACCTCCCACCAGTGCTGATATACAGCCATATCGCACTGCTACAAGTGTGATATTGCTCATATATCTGTCTATGAATGAGTGTGTATGGGTGTTTCCCAGTACTGGGTTGCAGCTGGAAGGGCATCCACTGTGTTAAACGTGCTGGATAAGTTGGCAGTTCATTCCACTGTGGTGACCCCTGATAAAATAAAGCGACTAAGCTGAGGTAAAATGAATGAATCAATGATTTATCATTTAATTGAATCAATGACAATGAATTTGACATATTGCACAGTCATTTTGCAAATTACATTTCAGTTTTCACTGTCTCCTCACAGCAAGAAGGTCGCTGGTTCGAGCTCGGCTGGGGTCAGTTGGCATTTCTGTGTGAAGTTTGCATGTTCTCCCCGTGTTGGCGTGGGTTTCCTCCAGGTGCTCCGGTTCAAGTCCAAAGACACGCGTTATAGGGGAATTAGGTAAGCTAAATTGTCTGTAGTGTATGTGTGTGGGTGTTTCCCAGTGAGGGTTGCGGCTGGAAGGGCATCCGCTGTGTAAAACATATGCTGGATAAGTTGGCGGTTCATTCAGTGGCGACTTTAATAAAGGGACTAAGCTGAAAAGAAAATGAATGAATGGATATATCCTTAAGTATTGGAAGATTTTTTCGCTGTGTTTGATTTGCATCCGACTGAATGTTTTTGATGTGTAACTTATTTTTTGTAGAATTTCTTTGACATTTCAATAACGTAAACTAACTTAAAGAATGCAGTCCCGTGGACGTTTCTGGAGACCGCGAAATACGTAGCCGGGGGTACGTACGGCTGCATTTCATTTTTTTAAGCGAACGCTGCGGGGCGGTGTGACGTCGTTCCTTTCGGCGCTTGCCAGCCGCCGCTCGCCTCCGTGTGGAGGGCTTTCCCGCTGCAACCAGTTTGTCCGGTTAGCTCTTCGTGTACTCTGGCGGACTCGAGACGCAGAGAGGGGCTGACCATGACGACGACCGGGTTCGAGTCCGGGGAAGAGCGGTTCCAGAAATCAGGTAAGAAAACAAAAACAAAATCCAAAAAATGAAGCGAACAAGTTCATCACAGGGTGAGAATGTGGTCAAAATATGAAAACGTGGTAAAATCAGACGAGGGCTTTTCTTTTTTCTGGACAGCTTTTGTGAATCGTCGTTGGTTGGGTTTAGGGACGGAGGAGGGTGGGTCAGCCGATTGGCCTGGTCGCGCACGGTCAATCATTCTGTCATCCAGGCAGACGGTCGTTCAAACAGCGGCCTCTAGCGGGTTTACGCGGAGAACGGCGCGGGGAAAAAAGCGCGCACAGCGGCCTCTCGCGGACTCGCGAAAACAAAAACTGCAAAAATACGTACCTCCCGGCATGTATTTCGCGGTCTCCAGAAACGTCCACGGGACTACGTTCTCAGAATGAGCCTGGGTTGTCCAGTTTACCACACTAAGAATAAAAGGTTTTCTTGAGCACAATGCGTGATTACAAGAGACAAACCAACATTTGAGGCATTTTCAACATTTTATTTGAAAAAACACATACAAAAAGGGTCATATACAAGACAAGAAATTAAAAAAGAAAGAAAATTTTGGGTTAAGCTATGCAACTTTTTGCATCATCATTAGTAATAAATACAGTACAAAATCCACCAAAAGTGAATCTAAGATTTTCTTCTTTTTTTTTTAAACGCAATATACACTTATCTAGTTATCATACATTATAATCACCAAGCTATTGCTTAAATATTGTCAATACATATTTTTCTACTTGAGCTATAAAATATTCATGTCAGAAAACATTGCGCAGTAACAGCACACAGCAGTGTCTTATACAAAGAGCCACTTCCCTTTCACTGGCAGGTTATTCAACTATTTTTTTTCTTCTTTTTTTAATTTTGTTTTATGTCAGCAGCAGAAAAACATCAGAAATATTTATGGTAAAATATTTTAACATATGTATCCATTCTCATACGCATATTAAAACCTGAGAAAGACATGCATTACAGAGCTTGTGCTTTAGGATTTCTACGGTTCAGTCTGTTAGCGAAACATGATTCTACTATTGCTTATGTCCAAAATCTGCTGGAGAGATGGATCAAATCAAGAGACTTTAAGGCTACACAGGCTAGAAACACAAATCATAAAAGATAAAGCCATCGTTTCTTTTTTCCTATATCGGCGTGTATGTTCATAACAGGCATATATAAAACAATGAGCATTTCCAGATTGATTCGTATGGCAGATAAAAGCAATTATTTCACTGGAAATAACAGTTATCTGCCGTATCGGTGTTTAAAATCCCACAGAAATTAACGTATCGGTTGATTATTGATTATTGATTATTATAATAAGGGGATCGAAGCTAAATAACCTGAAATTTGACAAACGTACGGCAGCTACACTAGAATGTACCACAACACAACCTGCAATAACGCATTCAGACATTTAAAGCCCCTCGTTTTACCAAGTACCGATACGAAACGAAAGAACGCAAATGTGCTACTAATAGAGTGGGGATTAAACGAAATTAAAATAAGCATCACTTCAATACAGCGTACAATGGCCGGCCGTAATCAAAAGTTAAAGCCAGATGGGCACAAGACAAGCAGCTATAATCAATCACAGTAAGCGCTGAACTCACTCCTCACTACTGAAAACACTGAGAAAACAGATTCACGGATCGCAGACGCTGTTCGCCGGATGCCAGTGAGAGGGCAGCAAAGCCGAGAGTGCAAAAAACAGGAGAGACATGCAAAAGAACGAACAATTCCAGTCCATTGAACAGTTTGAGCGCACAGCTGAACGACTCTGTTGAGAATTGCATTAATGGAATGTAACCAAAAACTACAGCACCACATACTAGCACGTTTCAGCACGCCCTCATGGGCTTTTTTTTCTTTTATTTAAGCTTGTTTTGACACTTACGCCCCTTTTTACGTACAACCGCATGCAAAGCACTCCCATTAAAGTATAGCACATGAGGTATTTATACACACGTTATTATTATTATGCTGACGTAAATAAATAAACCGACTTGGTTACATTGCGATACTAGTTCGGAACTTAAAAACGCACCCATAGTAGGTAAAGTTAGTCATAAATTATGATTGTTAAATACTTAAGGCATTTCGACGCACGATATCATGTGTAAACTATAAAACGCAGACAGACGATGAGAAAAGATTCGTGACCGAAAAAAACAAACAAACGCGCTTCCAACTTCCTGGCTTCCGCTCCAAGCAGCTGAACGCTTGAATTGTGTGAAAGTTGCGAAAGCAAAACAATTAGATTCATCGATATTTCATTAAACATCTGAAATGCTACAGAAAACAGTCACGTACATTAAAAGTGGTCAGTGAGCTATCGTTACGCAAAAACCAACAAACAAAATAATTAAATGTGCGTTCCCTTGTACATTTTTTTTCCTCTCTCTTTTGGATGAAGTGCACAATACGCAAGGAAACTGAGTGCAAAAGCAGGGAAAGAGAAGAAAATCGGACACGACCTCATCAGAAAGTGAGTGCATTTACGAAAATAACCACCTAGCTACATTAAGACAACAATAAATATCTCATTTACGTTTTTTTTTTCCCAGCTACTTATGTCGAGAAGCCGGAGGTACCAGCCCCGCGCACAGGTTGGCAACCGTAGGAAAAAAAAAGAGGAAATAAACCAGGAGCGATCGTGAAGAACAGCTTAGAAAAGTTATGTTTGGTTTACTATAAAACAAATGGCTTTACTCCCTTGTCATGTCCTCTAGAAATGGCAGCAAACAGGTTTCATGCACATTATGACTCTATTGTACGACCAAGCGAGACCACGAGTCACGGAGCGAATGGAAACACGGAGTTATGCCGATACTATTCGACGTGTGCTTGTGCTACAGGCATTAAGGTACATGTTTCACTCGTGGTGACGCATCGAGAACACAGTGTATATCGCGTAAGAAACGTCCTCATGCACGTCGACCTCTCGGCAGATTTACCCCCAGCCTTTCAACATGCATTTGATGGATTCGTTTCCAAGCGTTGGACAAAATGCGGACTCACAGTTCATATCAAGCCTGTCCTCACGGTTACATACGGACGTCAAGCATCACCTCCAAAAATTACAGACACGACGACGACGACAGCTTGTTATGTTTTTTTTTTTTTAAACACAGGGTCATTATTCTACTCTCGTTCGCTAGCAACTTCACAAATTCGACTGTTGATTTGCAAAGTAAATGCCTCTCTTACTAGTTGTTTCTAGTCCAAATATATAAAATTGTTAAATCAATTAATTTCCTGCATAGATAAAACATGTTGTTTTAGAAATAATGATTGAAAATGGGGGTTTCCTTTAAAACAAGACCATATACTAGTAGGGTAAGTGAATAAAAGAATGTTTTCAATGTGGAATATGTTTATTTTACTCATAACACTGGCAGAAAAAACTATTAATTTTGAGGGTGATGGACAGGAGGATCCAGCCGATGGTTGAACCTAGGATTCAGGAGGAACAATGTGGTTTTTATCCACACCGTGGTACACTGGACCAGCGCTATACCCTCACCAGGGTGCTCGAGGGTTCATAGGAGTATGCCCAACTATCCACGTGTGTTTCGTGGACTTGGAGAAGGCATTCGACAGTGTCCCTCATGGCATTCTTTGGAGGGTGCTCGGGGAGTATGGAGTCAGAGGCGCTCTGTTAAGGGCTGTCTCGTCCCTGTATGAACAGAGTAGTCTGGTTCACATTGCCGGCAGTAAGTCAGACTTGTTTCCAGTGGATGTTGGGCTCCGGTAGGGCTGCCCCTTGTCACCAATTCTGTTCATAACTTTTACAGAATTTCAGAGCACAACCTTGGGCTGGAGGGGGTCCGGTTTGGGGACCACAGGATTTCATTTCTGTTATTCGCAGACGATGTTGTTCTGTTGGCTTCATCAAACATGGACCTTCAGCATGCACTGGGGCGCTTTGCTGCCAATTGTGACGTGGCTGGGATGAGAATCAGCACCTCCAAGTCAAAGGCCATGGTGCTCCACCGGAAAAAGGTGTTTGTCATCTCCAGGTTGGAATGTTCAAGTATCTTAAGGGTTTTGTTCACGAATGAGGGAAGGATGGAGTGTGAGATTGGCAGGCGGATTGGTGCAGCGGCAGCAGTAATGCGGTTGTGGTAAATAAGGAGCTGAGCCGAAAGGCAAAGCTCTCGATTTACCGGTCAATCTTCATTCCTACTCTCACCTATGGTCATGAGCTTTGGGTCATGACCGAAAGGACAAGATCTCGGATACAAGCGTCTGAAATGAGTTTCCTTCACAGGGTGGCAGGGCCAATAGATAGACAGGGTGAGGAGCTCTGTCACCCGGAAGGAGCTCGGAGTAGAGTCGCTGCTCCTCCACATCCTGAGAAGTCAGCTGAGGTGGCTCGGGCATCTGTTTCGGATGCCTTCTGGATGCCTACCTAGGGATGTGTTCCAGGCATGTCCCACTGGGAGGAGAGCTCAGGGAAGACCCAGAACACACTGGAGGAACTATGCCTCTCGACTGGCCTGGGAACGCCTCGGGATCCCCCCGGAGGAGCTGGAGGAAGTGTCTGGGCAGAGGGAAGTCTGGGGTTCTCTCTCAAGACTGCTGCCCCCACGACCCGCCCCCAGATAAGCAGTTGAAAATGAATGAATGAATTAATTTTGAGGTATTATTTCTGAAAATAACACAGTATATTTGAGTTGATCTTAGACATAAAACTGGACTGAAGCATTTACTAGATGACTAGATGGATTACTAGATTGCTTTGACACAATCTACATTGCTCAAAAAGTGCTACAGAAATAAAAACTAATTGAATTTGACCAGAAAATGCTAACTGATTTAAGAATCTTTAGATATTTGGACTAGAAGCAAGACAAGAACTCCTAAATGAGCATTATTTTGCAGTGCACAGCCAACCACGTGTAATATGTCGAACATTCAGAGAACGTTTTGTCGAGATACACGTTCAGAGACCGTCCTCAGTGCTTCTCGTCTTCGCTGTTCTACATCGTCTGTTGGCTCAGAAGGCAAAGGTCAGAGGTGAGAGGTGATGGAGATGACACACATTTGGCAAGGCGCCCTCAAGATGGGGCGAAGAAAGACGACTTCAGCTAGTGCTACACCAGACATCAGCTATCGGGCGACAGCTGCGTCTCAATGTCTACCCTGCAGATGGGACACTTCTTATTGGTCGCCAGCCATTGGTCAACGCAAGCCTGATGGAAGAGGTGCATGCAGGGTAATCTCCTGTGAACAGAGAAACGAAACAGTTGTTGAGTTCTGGCTTTATTTAGGAAACAAAAGAGTGCACCAGAGAGGGGGTCAATCGAACCAATAAAACCAAATGTGGAAGCAACCTTGTGTGCTGTTGGGTCGTTTTAACCACTCTGGGGTTTGAGGCTTAATTTGACCATACTTTTCTCTGTGTTTCAGCAAATTGAATGATTTTTGGTGACAAATCTTTTTTTGACATATTTTGGGGAAAAGCTTTGAACATTTTTCAAAAACTCATCAATACTCTAGACAGATTGACTCCTCTTTGGTGATGTTGGTGCTGTTTTTGCCCCATTGACTTCTATTATAACCACATTTAGTGACTGCAAAGCCCTGACAGCATATAATCATGCATCCTTGATTGTTGCTGGTTTTCCCTGTTGGGAAGAAGGACAGTTTTTCATTTTTATTGTTGGTGCTGTTTTACTCTAAAGCTGCTGCATTAAACTGTAAATACAGCACCTTTAAGGTCTGTTGACCCTGTGGAGAACCAGGCAATGTGGAAGCACCCTTAAAGTCTGGCGCGGACCCTTGATAATGTCTCTGGGGCCCCCCATAAATGTATGGGCCCTTATAATCTTCCTAAACTCCCCCCTGCCACGCCCCTGCCATTCACCTCATCATGCACCATAACAATAAGTAAAGTTTATTTCTAAACTAATTTCGAGAGGATCACGTTCTTATGATTGCTAGCGGCTGGATCCGCATTATCCAATTCTCAATGCACCAATCAGACAACTCCTAAGCTACTACAAATATCCTGGGTTATGTACCACTGCTGTCTTCGTTTAGAAGAATCCCCCCTTCCACCCCTACTCCTCCTCCTTCCTAGATGGGTGACACGGTGGCCCAGTGGTTAGCACCGTTGCCTCACAGCAAGAACGTCTCTGGTTCCAGGCTTAATCAAACCAGCAGACGTTTCTGTGCGGAGTTTGCACTTTCTCCCCATGCTCACGTGGGTTTCCCCCGGGTTCCCTGGTTTCCTCCCACCGTCCAAAAACATGCAACTTAAGTTAATTGACTAATCCAAATCAGCACCATAGACGTGCTCCTAGTCAGTAGTTATCTCTTAAGAGCAATCACTGGCTGTTCATTAGCTACTACAGCAGGGGAGTTCTCCAGATCTACCTGAGCTCAAACTCCCCTCTCGCCCTGCAATGGGAGAGAGCCCCGGGCTCGAGGATCTTATGAGCTTAGGGCTCTCTCCCAAAGTAGATTATAATTAATCATCAGCTAAGTGTGAACTCTTGAAATATAACAATAAGGATAGAGTTCTAAAATGGTTCTGAATAGGGATGCATGATGTTAGAAAAAACTTGAGATATTTCAATTGTTATTTTTCACAAGACAACTTAAATGGCTCTATTTGAAAAGAATTAATAATTTTAGATTGACTGGGATGATTTTGTAGAGGATTGCATCTGCATAAAATGTAATAAACAGATTACAAGCAGAGATAAACACAGCAGAGCAAATATACAAATGCAGGAGTCTAATAGTATACAGGTACAGAAATAAAATAATCAAATGTACAGTAAAGCTGTCTTCATTGTACTGTACTTCACTGTGTAAATAATTAAGTACAATTCATCCTCGTTAACGTAATAATTCCTTGTGCCCAAATGTTTTAAACTCGCTTAAAATGTTTACACAGACCTTAAAAACACAAACTATTGATCAACTTTCATTTCATTATGGTTAAACTGAAATATTTTCTCATGTTTTCTGAACTGTTGGACCTGGTCAAGTATAATCCTGACAGCCAGTCGGAATCCATTGAATTATAAATATATCCATTATGAATTATAGCTACAGACGGCATTATGGAGAAGCTCACTGCTTGATGTTGAGCTCTCTTTTCAAAGATTATTTAGATGATGATCTAGAAACATTTAGTTATGCAATAGAAAATAATAATAAAACGTGGACGTTATGCAAGCCAGGCTAGCTAAAATGAAGTCTCAAGTATCCAGTGCAAACTTCAGCATCTTTATGTTGTCTCTATTGAAAATCCAGGGTAAATTAGTGTGTTGTTTTTATTCCTCTACATTTATTGACTGATTGCTAAATTTGTATGATTAGATTAATACATTTTTAAATAAAAAAATATACTGGTCAGACGCGCTAGTGGCACACTGAGGACATCTGCTGGTTGGAGAAGGGTAATGCAGAATGAAGGCATAAACTCATTTTTATCATTCATCAGTGTGGACACAAACACATTTAGCGCTATTTTAATAGTTAGCATACTTGGTGTGAACAGGCCTTTGGATTTGAACTGGTTTAGAGTGTATTGTAAAACTACCTGACGTCCTCTTCGTCTTCAAGCATTGAGAGACATATTGTGCATTTTTCATCCGTGTCGAGCTCCTCTTCATCCATGCCGATCTTCAGCTCCAGGGGTCTTCTCTGTGGATCACATGATCGGTCTTTTAGCACATACTTTTAGTAAAACAAGAGAACAACAGTCCATCATATATTCATATGCATTTTCAGAATTTATGTGCATCTTGCAACTTCAAGTAAGCATTTTCACGACCAACAATTATTCTGTGCAAGTTAATCCACTGATGAAAATGTTTGTTTCGTTAATATTCAATATGAGCTTCTGCTTCTGTGTTTGGATTGGCTCCTGATGATGTCAGTTTGACGCTTCAGCCACAATATTCTAAGCCACGCCCCTCTTACTGTTGGTTTGCTATGAGGGAGTGATGCACAAAAAGAAAGCCCCGCCCTCCTACTTAATATTCCATTTCAGTTAAAAGAACATACTGAAATGAAAGTCTCAGCAACTGCTGGTTCACATGGACTTTAAAGGGAGACCTATTATGCCCCCTTTAACAAGATGTAAAATAAGTCTCTGATGAGTGTTTAGTGAAGTTTGAGCTGAGAATAGCACACAGATAATGTGTTTTAACTCTCTGAAACTAGCTTTTTATGGCGATTTGGTGACTGTTGCTTTAAATTCAAATGAGACTGTGCTCTTTTTCAAAAAAAGGGCGGAGCTACAAAAGCCTGGGCATCATCATAGCGACAGATTGAAAGCAGGACTAGCGTTCTCAGGGCTGGTCAGGTGTGCATGTGTGCTTCATGCTTCTGTCAGTCTATGTCGCTCCTGTCGCTGCTTCATCTAAAACTCCACATCTATAATCCTCTTAGTCTATGCTGACATTATCTTCAGCAGCTCAAACACTCTAATGGCTAATGGACAGACTGTTTATGCTAATGAGGGAGAGATGGGCACTAGTGGGCGGGGCTTTCCCCCTCTGATGACATGTACAAAGCAAGAATGTCAATCAAAGTGTTTCATCATCAAGTTTGATTAGAACAAATGTATTTATGTTTACCACTAGAGGCTGGTTATATTCACACATTGCTGCCGCTGTGTTTAAACCCCTTATAAATGTGATTTTTGCATGATAGGTCTCCCCTTTACACAGTTTTACCTTTTTATACTTGTGAGGAAAGGTAAACCTCTCGATGGTGGCCTGCACTGCGCCTCTGTTCACATTTCCCAGTCTGTCCTCCAACTGCAGGAGCTCCTGGATTCAGAAGCAGACAGAAACATGTGTGAGAGATGCTGCAGAGTTAACTGTATTTTAACTGAAGCGATGAAGACGATCCGCACCTCGTAACTCTCCCGCACTGCCGTCGCGTGCCGAGACGGACTGAGGCTTTGAAGAGCCAGCAGGTGTAACTGAGGATATGGATAATTTCTGATCTCATGGACAACCTGTGCAGAACAACAACAACAACGTGAGTTGAGAAATTCTGTATTTTCCAAAAAATTAAAGTTTTTTAAATGAGTTGGAGTTGCTTAACAATGTAAAATACAGTGGTGTAAAGTAACTAATTACAAATACTCAAATGACTGGAATTGAGTAGTTTTTCCCAGGAATTGTAATTTACTGAGTAGTTTTTTGAAATGTGCACTTTTACTTCCCCTTGAGTACATGTTTACTGCAGTATCTGTGCTTTTACTCCACTACTTTCCCTCAACCTGCAGTCACTACTTTATTTTTTCTTTTCTATGACAGAAAATGATTAGAAAAATCAGTCCTGCGAGTCCAATCAAATCACGCATAGAAGGTAAATCGCATCATAATGAACTACCTCAAGTTTTATAATTGCAGCAAACTGTTTAGAAGTATTCAAAGTGTCCATGAAGATGTCCAAAGTTTTTACACGCATTGACCCAGAGACTGTTTAGACGCACGTCACTGATGACAAGATGACGGACGTTTACTGTATGATGACCGAAATGGCATTAAGGTGTTTAGCAGGCACAAGACGTCAACATGACGTCAGATTGACGTTGTTCTCCAACATCATGGGGACGTTACATTTTGTTTGGAAATGAAAATCGGGTTTACATCAGAACTCAACGTCAGGCCAACGTCAATATCCAACATCCAACCTTAAATCAACCAAATATCAACGTCTAATGATGTTAGCTTGACGTTACCACTATTGATATTTATCAGACGTTGGATTTTAGTTGCCATAACTGATGAATAAATGTCAGTATTTAACGTCAATATGATGTTGGTTTTAGATGTTGGGTCGACGTTGGATTTTGGTTACTTTCTAACAACCCAAAAATCGACCAAATATCAACATTAATTGATGTCATTATTGGACATCAACATAACATTGTCCTCAGGTGCTGACTAGACGTTGACTTTTGGTCACCTGACGTCACGACCTAAATTCAACCTAATATTAACGTCTTATAACGTTGTGTGCCTGCTGGGCAATAACTAGATGCACTACAGAATGTTACGTTTAACCATATCCACAAATTACATGTAAACGCATCAGTTTTTACCAGCGTAATACTCACCACTCACTACTCCTGAGTACTTTCGAAAGGACTACTTTTTACTCATACTTTGAGTAATATTTACAGCAGATACTTTTACTCTACTTGCACTACATTTTTAGGAAAGTAATGGTACTTTTACTTGAGTATGATTTTTCAGTACTCTTTCCACTACTGGTAAAATACAACAAATCCTTCAAATTAAATATTACTTAGAACTAGCGCTGCACAATATTGGAGAAATCTGACATTATGATATTTTGTTTTGATGCGGCACGTATAGCGATATGAAAATGATTTGACCAAATGAATTGAATAGCTCTATTTGGAGAGAATTCGTTCATTTAGATTGACTGGGATGATCAAGTCTTCTTCTATGCAGCGCATCTGCATAAATGATAATAAAATACAAGCAAAAATGAATACATAAACAAACAGTGCGTTATGGTTTTCTGGTGAGTCTAACAGTACAATCAAACCTAAAATAACATGGTCATCATTGTATAAATAATTAAAAAATGATCATTTAATAATATCAATTATCTTTTAATCTTTATTTAGGGTGCTTTCACGCCTGTAGATCGATTGTTTTGTTCTGAAACAGGGATTCAAATTGTCTCAGTGTTGCTCTTTCTTGGCGCGGTTCGCTTTCACACAGCAAAGTTTCGAAACGGACCAAAATAGCTAAAACAAGTCACGTGCGAGTAAACACTCCTCACTTTGGTCAGAGTTTCACGGTTTATTTTGCAGAGTCCTGCTCAGCTGTCATGCGTCATTATTTTAATTTATGGCAATGAGCAACAAGACATTATCCACCGGTTTCACAAACAAGGTTTAAGGCTAGTCAAGATTAAATTGCCTGTTTGAGCTGTCTCAACTTAAAATAACTTGCTGTGAGATTACAAGCACATAATAATATATTTTTCTATGGCCATTTTTTATAAATGTGGCTTAAATAGCCTAATTTAACTAAGGCTTAATCCTGGCTTAATCTAAGCCTTGTTTGTGAAACAGGGCCCTTAAGCGAAAAGCTGCACTTTAATTTTGAATGGTGACACCCACAGACATCGTCACCAAGTATAAATCAGAGGGAAGACTTTCTCATGCCGTTGGCTAGAATTATGCATTATCGGCTTTACATTAGGAATGACATCCCGCCCTACTCTTAATTCTCTCTTCATATAGCCGTATATATGCCTATTACATATCCACTGTGATATAGGCGGGCTCGGATCATTTTGCTTTCTCACTACAATCGATCCGCTCCAGAGTTTGTTTCAATCAAGCCGAGACCACCTCATTCAGGCGATCTCGGACCGATTGTTTTGGCGCAGATCCTAGCGCGATTGCTGGATTCATATATGCCAAACGACCCACGCTAACTGAGGAAACGTGCCAGGTTCCAGAACAAAAGTCTAGGTGTGAAAGCACCCTCAATAATCTAATCCTGCGATGTGACTATTACACATACGGACGTTGCGATATCGATACTCAAACGATTCATTGTTCAGCCCTACTTAGAACATTGATTAGCTGTAACTATAAAGCAAACATAATTTTCAATGTAATTCGATAATAACATTGATTATAAACACCATGACAATCAAGTTTACCTAGAATTCTGTAGAATTCAGAAAGTTATTAGCGACACCAGTGGCCGTTCAGTGAACTGCAGGTTTATTGCTTGCATACATAATGCACAAAAGATAATGAGAATTAATGACCTGATATACTCATAGCCACGTTAATTTTACTGTTTGATTAGACATGAACATGTAAAGTCTTAGGCTGCGGAGGGCAATTTTTCCTGCAATAGCCAAAAATACATTGTATGATCAAGATTATAGATTTTTCTTTTATGTCAAAATTGTTAATGTTTGTAAATTTGATGTCATTCTGATATTAAGGTAGATTACATGCACTGTAGGGATACAACATCCAGTGCACGTTTGTAATTTAAAATGTTAAGCTTTCGGGTAGGGCTGGGCGATATAGCCTTTTTTGTTTTTTATTTTACGGTTAAAATTAATATTTTTCCACCACATTACTATATAACCTCATCATAATTATAAGATATAAAAACACTAAAGAACTAACTTTATTCGTCATTTAAAGATCAAATTTCACAAGCTCTATTTATAATTGCATACAAGACTTTTATAATAATAATAATAATAATAATAGTAATAATAATAATAGTAATAATAATAATAATAATAATAATAATAATAATAATAATAATAGTAATAATAATAATAATAATAGTAATAATAATAATAGTAATAATAATAATAGTAATAATAATAATAATAATAATAATAATAATAGTAATAATAATAGTAATAATAATAATAATAATAATAGTAATAATAATAATAATAATAATAATAATAATAATAATAATAATAATAATGATAATAATAGTAATGATAATAATAGTAATAATAATAATAGTAATAATAATAATAATAATAATAATAATAATAGTAATAATAATAGTAATAATAATAGTAATAATAATAATAATAATAATAATAGTAATAATAATAATAATAATAATAATAATAATAATAATAATAATAATAATAGTAATAATAATAGTAATAATAATAATAATAATAATAGTAATAATAATAATAATAGTAATAATAATAGTAATAATAATAATAATAATAATAATAGTAATAATAATAGTAATAATAATAATAGTAATAATAATAATAGTAATAATAATAAAAATAATAATAGTAATAATAATAATAATAGTAATAATAATAATAATAATAATAATAATAATAAAATAATAGTAATAATAATAGTAATAATAATAATAGTAATAATAATAATAGTAATAATAATAAAAATAATAATAGTAATAATAATAATAATAGTAATAATAATAATAATAATAATAATAATAATAATAATAATAATAATAATAGTAATAATAATAGTAATAATAATAATAGTAATAATAATAATAGTAATAATAATAAAAATAATAATAGTAATAATAATAATAATAGTAATAATAATAATAATAATAATAATAATAATAATAATAATAATAATAGTAATAATAATAATAATAATAATAATAATAATAATAATAATAGTAATAATAATAGTAATAATAATAATAGTAATAATAATAATAGTAATAATAATAAAAATAATAATAGTAATAATAATAATAATAGTAATAATAATAATAATAATAATAATAATAATAATAAAAATAATAGTAATAATAATAAAAATAATAATAGTAATAATAATAATAATAATAATAATAATAATAATAATAATAATAATAATAGTAATAATAATAGTAATAATAATAATAATAATAATAGTAATAATAATAATAATAGTAATAATAATAGTAATAATAATAATAATAATAATAATAATAGTAATAATAATAGTAATAATAATAATAATAATAATAATAAAAATAATATAAATTACACAATTTTATACAATTACAATAAACTTTCTACTTCTGCAAAGTCGTGGCAGAACTACAGCATAAACTACTATGACAATGGTCACCTCAGGTACTGATTATGTGCTTTAATCAGTGTTCAATGCTACTAATGTGAGATTAAATACCATTGGATGTGACATATTTAACCATACTAAAAGCAGCAGTAGATCGTTTACCTCAGATCATGAAAATAAAGTAATTAGCAAGCTTATATTTGGGTAACAAGCAATTGCATGTTGAACTTTTTCAAGATTATTTTCAATGAACATGCATTTTATTTTGTGTTATATCAGTTCACATAAGTGACTGACATTAGGCTAGTAGGTTGCATTTTATTGCTTTTATTTGTGTTGTGTCGCTGCATCTGGTAGATTAGTGCTCTGAGCGAGTTTGGTCAGTAATGTATATTGTGTATATAATGTATATATCAGTATATTTACAGTAATGAACATCTTTGCGGTTAGGTCATGTAATTATACGGTAGTTGTTCCTTTCATATGCACATCTTCTCCATTAATTGTCATA
Source organism: Danio aesculapii (assembly GCF_903798145.1). NCBI lineage: Eukaryota > Metazoa > Chordata > Actinopteri > Cypriniformes > Danionidae > Danio > Danio aesculapii. The sequence continues at coordinate 54,130,359 of NC_079442.1, forward strand.
TCCATTACTTCTCACTGTGAGAAATACAAGGTGTGCAGTTTCAAATGCGTGTGTCTCGCGGTGAATGTGAAACTGAGAGCCCTGAATTGTGCCGTTTTTTTTTTTTGGGCTGGCATGTTTGAAGCACGTCATTTCTCTGAGTTCTCCTATGCTCGCTACATGTTGTCTGTGTGTTTTTATGGCAATGCGTGAGGAACTACGGGAGCCCAGAGGGAAGCATCACGTGTTAGGGTGTAAACCGATTTTCATTCAAACAAATCGATGTGAACTTCACACTCAAGTCAATAAAATCGATTTATCGTCTGGCCCTACCTTCAGGTGAATAAAACTTGTCTTAATATTATAATACTTTTTGTGTTGTTACTTTAGTGGTCAAAAGGGCATCAATGTGTGGATGTCAGATGGACGTCAAGGTATTGACAACAATTCGGTTTGCTTTTTTGACAGTGACTACCTTTACATAGACATCTGTAATCCAATTATTTTCCTACATCTAATTAAAACAATAAAAAGATTGAGGTGTTTACATGAGTTGCTTTTAGAATGTTCCCTTCATAATCCCGTTTTACATGTTATAACACATAGTTCCATTAACATCATTGCGTCACATCGCTATCCACGTATCCTGCGGAGTTTCATGTAATTTCGGGAGTTTCCTTTTAATTTGTGAACTTTAACTGCAGTTTGGCACTTTCACTTTCATTCAGGAACATTTCATGCATGCCCCCTGACAAACGAGATATTGAATGAGAGTATGAACTGCTGGAAGAGTGTAGTTTTAATGGAGTTTAATACCGCACGCTGAATGGGAGAAAAATAGATGCGTGTCGGTTGTCTTCACTGACTCAGTAGGTGCTGATAATAGTGTCAGACAGCTGTGTGTGTATATAGACTATCCTGTCGCAAAACACGGCAAAAAGTCCTACATGACGGTTATAGTTTGATTGTGGAGTTTACATGTCTGTACTGCACTTCAATAATGCCACTGAAATCAGCATACTCCACATGTCTTAATTCCATTTCTCTTTAGTTTGATTAGGACTTTAATCAGATTAAATTAATCAGAAATCGCTGTTTACATGGTCGACTCTTAATCAGAGGATTGACTTAATCGTATTAAAATTGGATTATTGGTGTCCATGTAAACATACTCAATGATTTTGTTTTGAAATCAAGGTGTGCGCAGAGGTGTAGTTTCGAATGCTCATGTTTGCGACGCAGTTTGCAAATGTTCGTTGAAGCAATGGATTTGGAAAACGGCAAATCAATGAACTATGTTTGTAACGACGGAACTTGCGACCTTAGATGGCTAATGATGGTTTGGGGAAACGCACCCCTGGGCGGAGCTTTAAGGCAGAACAGTTTGGTGACACCTACTAGTAGTGGTATGACTTTTCAATGTATAACTTCAGAATTAAGTGCCCTATACCAAGATGTATCCTTGGGCAGGGCTAGTGAAAATGTTGTCAACAGTGGAAAATCTTCCTGAGTGGATGGGGGAAATATTGGCCCTTACAGACACCGAGGTCAACAACACGGCGGTTGCAAAACTAAACGAGCTACTGTGGCAACTGCAGGTTATTGGGTAGTTGTTTTGAGAGTTGATTTATTATTAGATTTTTTTTTAGGTCACTATGGATGAAAGCATCTGTCACATTCCTAAAGGTAAATATGAATGACCACTGTTGGTATAAAGACACAGACTGACCACTTGTGCGGAGGTGGTGTTTCTGGGGAAGTGATGCAGCCGTGGAGAGGTCAGGTAATGTTGATAGTGTTGTGTGAGAGGAGAGATGTGATACTGTGGCAGGCCTGGATCCACACTCAGATCCCTATAGGAGAAAAAACAGACAATCAGTCAGTGGGTCTAAAGCGGCGGTCACTTTACTTTCGCCCCATAGACTTCTATTCATATGTTGACCGGAAACACAAGCTTTTGCAACATGCTTTGTGCAACACGTTTTGCGTGTGGCTGCATAGGCCTGCACAATATATCGTGCAGCATTGATGTCTTAATGTGCGCATCCGCAATAGTCACATCGCAAGATATGCAATGTTGAGTCTTATGAATTACAGTTGATCAGGAGCCACAGAACACACAGCTAAGTTTAACCATAACAGAGAGAAAGTTAGGGCATTGTGACTGAGCATTTCAAGAGAGTTTAAAACATTTGGGGACACAAATCATGATATTTGGAGGTATAACAAACATTATTTGTATTTAAAGGTGAAGTATGTAATTTGACAAACAGTGGTTGAACTAGGCATTGCACTCCTGGATCAAAACAAATGCAAGCGCAGGTTGCCAGATTGAGGACCAACAAGGTTGATTTTACAATCGTGTTGTAAATAAAAGCAACGGCACACAAGAGAAGGAATATTCTCCATATTAAAATGAGTTTTTGTCCTAACCAACACCTCGAATTGATATATTAGAAATGGCTTCTGTTTCTCACAGCTAAACAACAGAAAACTGACAATGATCAGCTCAGGTACAGCTCATGTGCTTTATTCAGTGTTAAATGCTAATAATGTGAGTTTAATTGCTATTTTACATCACATTTATTGCCATATACTGAAAGCAGCAGCAGATAGTTCAGCTCAGATCTGGACAATAAAATAAACCATCAGAAACTGAACTTCAGACCTGAGACTCAGTGCAAACCAAGTTAACAAATATCAATCATTCAGCATGTAATAATGTTAAAGAGGTTTAATATGTATTAATTAGATTATAAACCTTAGCATTTCATGAGTAAGTGCACTATTCTGTGCTTCTGAATGGCTGTATTTACATTTCTGTCGTGTTTCGTCTGGTGCAAACAGCTTATCACTGCAAATCTCATCACATAGCATGTTGTTAGGACACAGAGTTACAATGTAACCTGCACACCTAATGTTTACATTCGTAACATTATATTAGTTGCTAATTAATAACCTCAGGTGGAACTCTGAATCTGCGTCTCATTTCTGATGCTGCTACAGTCCACCGGAGGTCGCATTTCAGTCACGGACGCATGCGTTGAGAGCCTTCATAACTGAATGAATGAAACATGCGATTTTCCATGAGGGCAACCCGGGGTGCTGAAATATAATTGGCTAAAGAGGCTGTGGGCAGATTAAATTAACCAAAACAAAGACAGACGTTCTGGTAAGTAGCGCACATGTTCAAAGCAGAATATCTGACTTCAGCATTGTTTTTCAGATAAACAAGAATGTTCACTGAACATGTTTCTGATTATCTGCAAACATATTATGGTTTTTTTATGCTTTAGAAGAGTCAAACACTTACATTCAGCACCTTTAAATATTTATACAAAACTTTTTTATTCTTACGTAGAATTTTTGTCTTGTTTCTAGTGCAAATATCTACATTTCAAAGTGAAATTAAGACGATTTTGCTTACCCCAATGGTAGATAATTGTGCTTGTTTTAAGGAAAAACATTTAATTTTGACTTATTTCTTCTGAAGGTGAAAGCAATATTTTTATTTGATCTAACATTTTTTGATATTTGGAATAGAAATGAGACAAAGCAAAATAAGGAAGCATTTTTTGCAATTTGATTATTCAATTTCTGTACCCGAATGCTGTTAGACTGCCCAGAAAACCATCAAACTGTATACACATCCCAACATTTAATGCAGAAAAATAAAATATTGCAATATCAGATTTTTCCAGTATCTTGCATCGCAATTGCTGCATTGCAAAGTTCAGCATGCGATTGCTTGCAACCAATAGAAGATTAAAACCTGACCTCTCTGTACAAAAATGTAAATCATGGAGTGGTCACTCCCTTTGAATTCATCCTGGCCCTATTCGCAGGACCATATGACAGGATTTAGCATGCTGTCACGGCTTAAGAGCTGGGACAGATCAATCGAAAGCCAAACAATTAGCGCCTATGAAAACCAACTGTGTTTTGGCTCCCATGTGGACCAAAAACATTACGTAAATATATGCTTGCTAATTACTTTATTTTCTAGATCTGAGGTGAACTATCTACTGCTGCTTTCAGTATGGCCAAGTATGTCGCATCAAATGGTATTTAATCTCACATTAGTAGCATTTAACACTGATTAAAGCACATAATCAGTACCTGAGGTGACCATTGTCATAGTAGCTCATGCTGTAGTTCTGCCACGACTTTGCAGAAATAGAAAGTCTATTGAAATTTTGCATGTTGGTCAGGACAAAACACGCTTTAATATGGAAAAGAGAGCTTTTGTTGCATCACATTGTCACGTCGTGTGGAGTCACGACACGCTGTTAGCCACAGAGCACCAGTTGAATACACACGTACCAGTCTGTTCCTTCTGCAAGGTAGCGTGGCTGCTGTGGTACCGGTGGGGGAATGTGAATGGATGGAGGATATTCATACGGCGGCCGCAGCGTCTGTGGATGGGGAAGGGTTCTGTCTGGAGCATGTCTGCTGGGGAAAATCACAATCAAATATTTTACTGTTGCTCATAGACTTCAGCGGATACTGTTCCCCCTTTTAAAGTCCATGTGAATTAATCAGAATATACTAGGGCACATTGTCATTCTTCAGGTGAACAATTAGACCGTGCAAGTGCATCTTCGACAATTGAAAAGTCTTGCCATAATGAGTTGACTGAAAATTTGGCAAGATACAAAGCAGCAGGGAGTTCTGGGAGGAGTGAGAGACCTACAGCCAATCAATGTGCAACATACAGAGCATCTGGAAATTTGGGCAGGCATTATAGACCTACAGCCAATGAGAGAGTAAGATACGGTGCATGAGGAAATATGGGGAGGAGTTATATGAGTAGTAGGAGGAGTTAGTTTGTGAACTAGAAAGAGTTTTGATTCTTCCTATTGTAAACTCATGCAGTATATAACCTCCTATCAATGATCCTCTGCAGTGTGAATCCAGCAGTGTGAAGCAGACCACTTTAAAAATCATGTTGGGTGAACTCGGCGTTAGTCAGTGTGGTTAACCACATTCAAAACATCTTATTGACCTTATTCTTTGACACTAACGTTTTTGTGATTGTTTTTTAATGTTTGATTCCGTCACCTATGGGAGAAATGTCTAGGAATAATAAACAGCAGACAATGGTCAAACTACTCGCTCTACAAACAAGTGTGTTCATGACTATACATAAAAAGTAGAATAATAAAATCTGCAACATCAAGCTGATTTTAACGTCTAAAAATCAACTGGAAGGGAATGAGATTGAGATTGAGCCAAAAAGATTCCATTGACTGCTCTTAAATCAAGATAAGGTCAATATGTTTGTTGGGAACCACTCCTTTAAGGCCCTGTCCACACAAACATCGGTAATTTCTAATGGGCACTATTTATTTTTATACAGTTTCGCTGTTTGTCCACATAAAAAACGCAGTGTCAGGTGACTGAAACTAAAACTTTCTGAAAACTCCGGCCAGGGTGAAGATTTTCCAAATCTCCAGGTACAGTGCAGTCCCGTGGACACTGGAGTTTTTGCCTCATGACATCAGTGTGCACGCTGTTTTCTCCTTTCCAACATGGCTGGGTTCACACAAATCACGGAAGACGCAAATGAGGCAAATTTCCTCACAAACACAGCGCATATTTCATGTCATTCACCAGCATGATGGTAATCCACTTCTGTGGGTTACACTGGTGCCGTGAACCCGGTGTGAATGAGGTTTAGGGGGGTGAGTGTAGTGAAGGCCAGCTAGTGAAGTGCTGTGCAGATAAACCTCACTCCTCTGACCTCTAAAGGTGCTCTAGCAACAGACGCTAGAGGCCATGGTCTTTAACCTCCTTGTTAGAGCAACTGACTCCCATGCGGAAGGTCGCCGGTTTGATCCCAACTCAGAGCGGGTTGAGTGGTGTAGTACTGGCTGGGTTACATGTGGATGGAGATTTGTTTTTTAAATGAAAGTAGGGAAATTCAGTTTATAACCATAGCAGTGTACATGTGGACATAGCCTTATACGAGTGTCCAAATTCGGACCTGGAGGGCTGATGTCTTGGAAAGTTTAGCTCCAACCCTAAGCAAACACACCTGAACCAGCTAATCAAGCTCTTACTAGATATACTAGAAACTTCCTGGCAGGTGTGTTGAAGCAAGTTGGAGCTAAACTCAGCAGGACACCGGCCCTCCAAGACTGACTTTCACACTTAGCTGATGATTGATTTTAAAGCGAGTTTGGCATGCTGTCCCTGGAGAGAGTCCTGAGCTCATAAGATCCTCGAACCCAGTGCTTCCTCCTGTTTGAAGGGCGTGAGGGGAGTTCAGGTAGGTCTTGAGAACTCCCCCTAATTTAGAGCTGATGACAGATTCTAAATTGGTATATAGAGATATACTGCTGGTTAAGAGCTCAGCCAAATACTAATTTAGATTGATCAGTTCACTTATGACGCATGTTTTTGGACTGGAGAACCCAGCGGAAACCCACGCGAGCACAGGGAGAACATGTAAACTCCGCACAGAAACGACAACTGGCCTGTTAAGGATTTGACCCAGAGACATTTTTGCTGTGATTCAACAGTGTTAACCACTGGGCCACCGTGCCGCCCTATGAGGGGAAGGGTGGTGGACTAGGGGTGGAAGGGGGGACTCTGGTCATTTATAGTGAGTTATGAATCTTTAGGAATCATGCGTTAGTTAATGCAGGACCAGCTGTGATCAATCATAAGCACATGCTCCTCTCGTAATTAGTTTATAAAAAAACTTCACATAGCAGCTGTACCTGGGCTGTGGAAGTATCCGCCGGTGCTGCGCCTCCAGGATCTGCTGCTGGATGAGGTATTGCTGGTGTAAAGCCTGAGGTAGGAAGGGCGGGGCCGGGATGTCCTGAAAGGGTGGCGCTGGTATGTGGTTAAGGGAGGGGTGTAGCGCCGCGGCGGGCTGGTGAGCGGGGCCCAGGTGATGGCTCATTCCTGTCTGAGATTGTCCTGGATGGGGCATTGGGAAATCAACAGGGATCTGGGCCTGCGGGCCTACGTGGAAATGCCGGCAAGAGGTAGCATGACTGTGCTGATGCCTGTTAAAATGAGATCCTGCAACAACAACAACCAGTGAATTAAGCATGGGATTAAACCACTGCTGAAGCCTGAACTTCCAGAAGAGACTGATCGGCAGCCGTGGGGTGTGATGGAAAACGATGAGTAAATTAGGGCTGAACAATATATCATTTGAGTATCAATATCTCAATGTGTGTTTTTGCATAGTCACATCACAGGATTAGATTATTCATTGAAGATTAAGAGATAAAGATATTATCATTTCTTTTATTTACACAGTGATGACCATATAATTTGTTTGGTAACACTTTATTTTGATGGTCCATTTGAGGATTAGTAGACTGTCTGCCTAATATCTGTTGATACAGACATTCAACAGACATTAAACTGACTATAAGAAACTTTGCAAGTACATGCCACCTTACACTAACCCTTCCCCTAACCCCAACCTAACAGTCTACTTATAATGTAATGAGAATTAGTTGCAATCACTTAAATTCAACTAGCAGACCATCAAAATAAAGTGTGACCCATTTTATTGTTGAATTTCTGTACTTGAATACTCTTAGACTCCCCAGAAAACCACAACGCACTGTTTGTTTACTTCATACTTTGGCTTGTAAATGATTATAGTTTATGCTGATGCACCGCATAGAAAAAAACTTGATCATCCCAGTCGATCTAAATGAATAAAATCTTTCCAAATAAAGCTGTTCAAATCATCTGGTGAGATAATATTCATATTCCAATATGTATCACAGCAAAACAAAATATCGAAATGTCAGATTTTTACAATAGCATGCAGTCTTAGTGTGAATCGTGTTTGAATAATGTGGTTTTGTTACGGTTTCAGGCAGTCTGTGTTCGGGATTGGGAATTTAGTTTATTATTATATAAATATACAGGGTTTTTGTGGCTTAAAATAAGGTAGGATGGTATACCCAACACAACACTTCTTGCTACTTGAAACACATTTTGCATTATTCTTGTAATCTTAAAGTAAAGCATTTTTAAAGTAAACCTAATTTAAAAAGAAATCCAATATTAAATGTAATGAAATCCATCACCGGATTTGTCCAAATTTGATGGAGGTGGCCGCCTTGTAATTCTCTATGCAGGAAAACCCTGATATATATGAACAGGAACTTACGCTGGTTCACTTTATTAATTGATGTAAATATCAAGACTTGCACCTTCTGTTTTTGGTTCTGTTTGTCTACTTTCTGACATCTTAATGGGTTTTCAGCATAACAGAACAGGTCACATGGCACATATCAATGGTAATGATTCCTAGGATCACTTGCATAAACACAATCTCTTTATTAAGGGCTCCTTCACAAGAGTGATAACTATTATTAACATCTATACTAATGCACAATGTTGTTTAGTTTATTATTTTGTTAAATGTCTTATTAAGTCCTTCTAAAAGGGATGCATTCTGATTGGCTGTCAATGTTTTTATCGTTCTTCAGCCGGAACAGAATGATCCCAATGATAATGTGAATTATTAATATTTTATTTAGACACTTACACTGATAGGATTCCTCTGTGGTTGCCATCTTGTGGTCAGATGCAGAAATTCATTTGTCACACAATATCAATCTCTCTTAAGAGTATTTTCTAGCTGTTGAGTGTACATGGGTTGTACACTCGTTATTGCGGTGAATTGTGGGATTGATTGAGTTTGAGTTTCCACTGACATCACTAGCAATGGCTGCTCCCTCAAATAGTGCACTATTTAAGAGTATAGGGAATGTTTTCAGATACAGGCTAAGTGTTTTCTACCAAGGGTGGTAAAATTGGCTGCAGTTTGTGTCTGAATAATGCGCAGGTTAGTGTATACTCCATCAGTTGTTTCTGTCAGCTTTGTGTTTTTGACTGTTTGTCTCCATCTAGTGTCTGAATAATGCGCAGGTTAGTGTATACTCCATCAGCTGTTTTAGTTTCTGTCAGCTTTGTGTTTCAGTTTGGCGCCATCTAGTGTCTGAATAATGTGCAGGTTAGTGTATACTCCATCAGCTGTTTTAGTTTCTGTCAGCTTTGTGTTTCAGTTTGGCGCCATCTAGTGTCTGAATAATGTGCAGGTTTGTGTATACTCCATCAACTGTTTTCATTCCGGTCAGCTGTGTTTTTGACTGTTTGGCGCCATCTAGTGTCTGAATAATGTGCAGGTTAGTGTATACTCCATCAGCTGTTTTAGTTTCTGTCAGCTTTGTGTTTCAGTTTGGCGCCATCTAGTGTCTGAATAATGTGCAGGTTAGTGTATACTCCATCAGCTGTTTTAGTTTCTGTCAGCTTTGTGTTTCAGTTTGGCGCCATCTAGTGTCTGAATAATGTGCAGGTTAGTGTATACTCCATCAGCTGTTTTAGTTTCTGTCAGCTTTGTGTTTCAGTTTGGCGCCATCTAGTGTCTGAATAATGTGCAGGTTTGTGTATACTCCATCAACTGTTTTCATTCCGGTCAGCTGTGTTTTTGACTGTTTGGCGCCATCTAGTGTCTGAATAATGTGCAGGTTAGTGTATACTCCATCAGCTGTTTTGTGTTTTTGACTGTTTGTCTCCATCTTGTGTCTGAATAATGCGCAGGTTAGTGTATACTCCATCAGCTGTTTTGTGTTTTTGACTGTTTGTCTCCATCTTGTGTCTGAATAATGTGCAGGTTAGTGTATACTCCATCAGCTGTTTTAGTGTCTGTCAGCTTTGTGTTCTTGACTGTTTGTCTCCATCTAGTGTCTGAATAATGTGCAGGATAGTGTATACTCCATCAGCTGTTTTAGTTTCTGTCAGCTTTGTGATTAAATAATTAATAAACTTATTACAGCTCAGAACTAATTTCTATGTTTTGCGACAGTAGCCATGTAATACGGGTGATAAATTAAATCCAGGATGGTTATTTTTGCAGAATAAACCCAACAAGGCTGCACTTCACATCGGGTTGCTGATAAACCTGTCAGGCTTTCATTTTAGATAACAACCTCCTGCATTTTATCCCTGACTTAAAGCATGTTTCTTAAATCTCTGCAAACACACAGTATTTTTATTCTCTAGAAGAGTCGAAAGTTTACATTCAACACCCTTCATTTGTGTATTACTTTTATTTCTTCAGTTATATATCCAGTCCATTCATATGAGTATTTTGATCAATCATTCTGAACAATCTTCACTGGTTTAGAGAAACGTTCATGCGTACATTAGGCTTTAAACTGAATTGAGCACTGTATTTTCCTCACCTAAACAGCAGTGAAAGCTTACAGTTCAGCCAATATTACAAGCAGAAAAGAGTCTGAATCCTGGAATCCACAGCTGCGTGAAGCTCTCAGCCAAATGTCTGAGCGAGCGGTAAATGTCTGGGTAAACAGCTGTTAGCCTGTCACACATTATCAATGGAGAAATGTGCCTTTTCCAATGACAGAACTTTGGATAAGTGTGTGGGAACTATTTTTCATAGCGGTATCCATACGCACCAAATTTCAAAGCCAATGACATCTCGACAGATGGGATGTGATTCAGCCTAAAGTAGGACATCTTAAATCAACTTCCCCTGTTGGTTCTGGAACAGCAATCAGATCCTTAATCTTATATCCCAACGTTAAAATCACACACTCCTGAAATGACTGACTGTTGAAGCCGTTAACATCCCTGTTGGGGATATTTTCATCCACTCAGGGGTGATTTTATGCAAAAACCCAACAAAACACTGAGCAAATTTACTACCCTTTGGTTATGTTAGTGCTGTTTTTGCCCCATTGACTTCCAATATAACAACATCTTTTAAATTCAAAGCCCTGACAGCATATAGTCATGCATTCTTGATTGTTGCTGGTTTTCCCTGTTGGGAAGAAGAACAGTTTGATATGTTTACTGTTGATCATCAGTTGCAGAGCAAAAATAAAAGCTTAGTTTCTGGGTTTTATATGGAGTTGTGTAAAGTATTGTGTGTGTGTATGTGCATGAGAATAATGTGCAGGTTAGTGTATACTCCATCAGCTGTTTAGTCTGTTTGTCTCCATCTAGTGTCTGAATAATGTGCAGGTTAGTGTATACTCCATCAGCTGTTTAGTCTGTTTGTCTCCATCTAGTGTCTGAATAATGTGCAGGTTAGTGTATACTCCATCAGCTGTTTTGTGTTTTTGACTGTTTGTCTCCATCTAGTGTCTGAATAATGCGCAGGTTAGTGTATACTCCATCAGCTGTTTTAGTTTCTGTCAGCTTTGTGTTTTTGACTGTTTGTCTCCATCTAGTGTGTGAATAATGCTCAGGTTAGTGTATACTCCATCAGCTGTTTTAGTTTCTGTCAGCTTTGTGTTTATGTCTGTTTGTCTCCATCTAGTGTGTGAATAATGCTCAGGTTAGTGTATACTCCATCAGCTGTTTTGTTTTTGACTGTTTGGCGCCATCTTGTGTCTGAATAATGCGCAGGTTAGTGTATACTCCATCAGCTGTTTTAGTCTGTCTCCATCTAGTGTCTGAATAATGCACAGGTTAGTGTATACTCCATCAGCTGTTTTAGTCTGTCTCCATCTAGTGTCTGAATAATGCTCAGGTTAGTGTATACTCCATCAGCTGTTTTGTTTTTGACTGTTTGGCGCCATCTTGTGTCTGAATAATGCGCAGGTTAGTGTATACTCCATCAGCTGTTTTAGTCTGTCTCCATCTAGTGTCTGAATAATGCACAGGTTAGTGTATACTCCATCAGCTGTTTTGTGTTTTTGACTGTTTGGCGCCATCTTGTGTCTGAATAATGTGCAGGTTAGTGTATACTCCATCAGCTGAAGGACAGTTTGATATTTTTAACGTTGATCATCAGTTGCAGAGCAAAAATAAAAGCTTAGTTTCTGGGTTTTATATGGAGTTGTGTAAAGTATAGTGTGTGTGTGTGTGTGTGTGTGTGTGTGTGTGTATGTGCATGAGAGAGAGACCTTTTTGCACTTACCTTGATATGTCTGAGAAAATAAAAATAAGTAGAACCTAGTAAACACTTTAAGTGTATTTCTGCATACACACACACACACACACACACACACACACACACACACACACACACACTATAATCTACTAGTTTACTCCACTGAACTCCATATAAAAGCCAGAAACTCTTCAGCACAGGTCTATCTACAGGGTTAATGCTGCCAACTGATGATCAACATTACAAATGACAAACTGTCCCTCTTCCCAAGAGGGAAAACCAGCACCAATCAAAAATGCATGATTATATGACTTTGCAATCAATAAATGTAATTATAATGGAAGTCAATGGGGTAAAAACAGCACCAACATCACCAAAGGGGAGCCAATTTGAACAATTTACAAAGGGTTAAGTGTCAAATCTGACTGGTTGATGGCGTGTTGGACACTCTTTTACTTCTTAGGTTTACTGTGATTTACGCCAGTATCAACATCTGTGTGGAATGAAGATTAACCCTTCGACTCAATGCATGGCCAAAAATGGCATCCAAAACCGCAGAAATTACATGAACCCAAAAGACTCTTGTTGATTCAGAAGGAAAAGCATGCAGTTAGCAGAAGCATGCTTCATTATGACCGGACATGGGAATGTTTATTCATAGAACAAGATTTAGGCATTTTCTCTCTAGGAAGGGAGGTAACTATTAATATATTAGTACGTCATCCAGCAAATAAGTTGTATCTCACTGATATATCTCAAAAATGGGCCCCGTTTCCAGCTGCTGTTCTTGTGTTTTTCAGTGATTTGATCACAAGATTTTTTTATATTGAATTATTTCAGTCACGCTTCTCTTGTGGCTTTTAAAGAAGTCATAATAAGTGAGTTTTTCCTTAAAACAAGCCAAATGATCTGCCAGTGGGGATGTATAATAATCTTGTTTTCAGTTTGAAATATGTTTACCAGGGGCGTTGCTAGACATCACGCTCTACTGGGGCACGCACCCCCTTAAAGAAATAAAAAATATAATATAAAAAATATATAAAAACAAAATAAATATTTATTATAAACAAAAGTATTCTTGTTATTATACAATTATTATTCTAAATAATCTTAAATGTAACTGGAAAACAATGTTTAGACAACTGGAGTGATGATAAGATCATTTAAGAAATCTTTTGCATGAATATTCATTTTATTCGAATGATATTTATTAGACAGTTCAATAGAAAACAAAAAAAGATGTGTTATAGAATTATCTGTTCTCTTAGGCTTGACACATGGCAGAGAATTAGGTTTGTTAAGTCTTTACCTCCCTGACTCATCATCCCTCCTTTTTGCTTCATGCAAATAAATCTATAAGGAGGCACGCTTAGTAAGATCTACATCATATTGTTTAAACTTTAGTTTTGTCCACTTGCAAAACAAAAAACACAACGCATGAGCGGCGCGTGGCAGCAAGTGTTTGTTAACTACCGGGACTTGCACCTGGAAAAGAGCAGCGTGTGCGAGAGGCGCGCGGGTTCTCTGCGCACACGCGGAGATGCGTCAGTTTGCCTTTTGATTAAACGCATTGCTTTCACCAACGTTGGTTCGGTTGCACATAGAGAATAACGTCTTTATTTCGGAATTACCACTCTTAATAAATACACTTGCATATGAAGTAAATCATATCTCAAAGCATTTACTGGGACACTGGCGATTTTTACTGGGGCACGTGCCCCAGTAAATTGGGTCTAGCGACGCCCCTGATGTTTACCTTACTTACTGTATTGGCAGGCTGTTTTGCTTGTTTTAAGAAAAAAACTCACTTAATTTTGATTATTTCTGAAAACAGAACAGTTTTTGCTTGTCTAAATGCTTTTTTTGTCGATGTTTGGACTCTAAGACAACTCTTAGCAAGAAAAGCATTTTTGTTGCTGTATTTTGGAAGAGATCTAAATAAAATGAGCTCAATTTTAGATCTTATTTACATCAGTAGTGTTGTGATCAGATTGATAAACTCTTAATATCAAGAGCCTCGCTTCAACAATTTAAGATGATTTGGTCGATTCTGGATCTTGTAATCATGATGACTGATCTCTGGCTAATTTGGTTGGTCAAACACATTTGCTAATCAGATTAATGTGGATGAACTGATCTAAGATTAAAGTGTGTGCTGGTGTGTTTTTTTTGTGAAGGGCAGATCTATCCCTCTTCAATGATGATCAGCAATGCAGTGACTGGCTGATAGCTTAATGACATCATCTGATTAGTATTCAATTATCAGGCATGTGAGTAAAATGACTGTAGCCATGTTCCATCCTGAGATGCAGATTAAGTTCATGCATGAAACTGGAATATCGTGTAACAGTTTTGCGAATAAAGCAGCGAACAAATCCAGCAGACCCCAGCGGTCTGTTCTTCATATCTGGATTACTCAATTAGCCGGATTTGATTATCAATGATCCAGGATTTTTATTTTTTTTTTGATTCTTTAAAACTCATTCAGGATTACAGGTCTGTAATCTCAAACCTGCTCAAATCAGGCTCATTTCATATGAAGAGGATTAGATCGGGTCATTTATAACAAAGGTGATACAGGACCAGCTGCTGATACTTCTTTCAGTAAGCAATGAAAATTCTGATTTACTTACCTTTTACCTGTTCCAAACTTATTTAAGATTTTTTTTGTTCTATTGAACACAGAAGAAGATAATTTAAAGAATGTTGAAAGCTGTAACTATTGACTTCCGTTGTATTTGTTTTTCCTGCTATGGAAGTCTTAAAGGTTATCATTGATTTAAATTATTAAAGGTGCAGTGGGTGATCATCTTCAGAAACCATCTCATGGCAATTCGTAACTTTTTTATTTAGAGGCTAATTCGTATGAATTCGTACAATCTAATTAGTATGATTGAGTACGATTTGCTCATCCCCCAATGACGGTTGGGTTTAGGGGTGGGGTTAGGTGCCACGCCTCCTTTTTAAAATCGTACAATTCGTACCTTTTTTTATTTAGAGGCTAATTCGTATGAATTCGTACAATCTAATTAATACGATTTGCTCATCCCCCAATGACGGTTGGGTTTAGGGGTGGGGTTAGGTGCCACGCCTCCTTTTTAAAGTCATACAATTCGTAACGTTTTTATTTAGAGGCTAATTCGTATAAATTCGTACGATCTAATTAGTACGATTTAGTACGATTTGCTCATCACCCAATGACGGTTGGGTTTAGAGGTGGGGTTAGGTGCCACGCCTCCTTTTTAAAATCATGCAATTCGTAAATTTTTTATTTAGAGGCTAATTCGTATGAATTCGTATGATCTAATTAGTACGATTTAGTACGATTTGCTCATCCCCCAATGACGGTTGGGTTTAGGGGTGGGGTTAGGTGCCACGCCTCCTTTTTAAAATCGTACAATTCGTAACTTTTTTATTTAGAGGCTAATTCGTATGAATTCGTATGATCTAATTAGTACGATTTAGTACGATTTGCTCATCCCCCAATGACGGTTGGGTTTAGGGGTGGGGTTTGGTGCCACGCCTCCTTTTTAAAATCGTACAATTCGTAACTTTTTTATTTAGAGGCTAATTCGTATGAATTCGTATGATCTAATTAGTATGATTTAGTACAATTTGCTCATCCCTCAATGACGGTTGGGTTTAGGGGTTGGGTTAGGTGCCACGCCTCCATTTTAAAATCGTACAATTCGTAACTTTTTTACTTAGAGGCTAATTCGTATGAATTCGTACGATCTAATTAGTACGATTTAGTACGATTTGCTCATCCCCCAATGACGGTTGGGTTTAGGGGTGGGGTTAGGTGCCACGCCTCCTTTTTAAAATCGTACAATTTCGTACAACTGAACTTGTATGAATTCGTATGAATATGAATATGCCACTAAACTGACAAAACGTAAAAATACTTACGTTTTCTCGTGAGATCAGGCTGTCAGAAACGTGTTGTTGTGCTGGTTGAAAGTCTCTTCACATTCAATAGTAATGATTACAGTAAATGATCTAAATGTATTTAAATGTCTTCTTATTTTCTGGTTGAGACTAAAAAATGTTCATCCAATTAAATATTGTTGGGTGGATAATTCCTATAATTCTGATAAGTAGCCCAAACTGTGTCAACAAATGATGATTTCACGCAGGTGACAGTGTTAAAAACAAATCCTGAATCAAAACTTTAAAATCCTGAATCAATATTGGAGTTAGTTTTGCTGCTGGAGGAAGGACAACACCATGGCTGAAGTATTTGTGTTAGACAGGTAATGTTCTGTTTTAAAACTCTTTTAGTCACACAGAGCTGATGTAGATTGGGTTGTTATGAATGGGTTATATGCACAGAAGTGTTGTTCAGCCACTGAAATCTTCTGGCGATAGATTACTGTGATTATTTTCAGTTTTATAATTTCCTTTTACAGCATCCATAATGTCGATTATTATTCAGTTTAACAAAAAAAAAAATCTGTAAATAGCACTATTCCGCCTAGCCTGCTTTACTGAGCTGAAGTTGTTTTTATATTCACATTGGGTCATATTTGAACAATGACGCACTCCCTATATTGTATACTGCTACTCTGAATATTCACTCTGAAATAGCATGTCAGTTTGGCTTAGTAATAAGTGTAATTCCTGCAGCCAACCACTAAGCATATCTAGGGGCTCTCTGTCATCTTTAATGTGCGCGCTCGCAATTTCAGGAGGCACGGCTTTGGAGGACAGGGGAGGGATTGTATTTGAAAGATACTATGCTAACTGGTTAGCATTTATTCAGATCACCTACTGCATCTTTAATTTTGGGTGAACTACCCCTTTAATAATTGTATTCTAATTTCATAAAATTAAAAATCTATTTTTAAAAGATAAATATATATATATGTATATATATATGTATATATATATATATATATATATATATATATGTATATATATATATATATATATATGTATATATATATATATATATATATGTATATATATATATATATGTATATATATATATATATATATATATATGTATATATATATATATATATATATATATATGTATATATATATATATATATATATATATATATATATATATATATATATATATATATATATATATATATATATATATATATATATATAAACTTACCTATACTTAATAAAATAATAAATAAATAAAAAACTCACCAGTGTGTTACATTCACTGAGTTCAAATAGAGCTACATTGCTGTTTTTGGTGACTAATAAGTACACTTTGACTATAAATAGTAATGTATACTAGTACACTAATAATATATAGTAGTAATATATACTTTAAAGAGACTTAAATGTGAATATTTAAGGTACAAACACAGTTTTAAAAAATATACAGACCAAGTTTAGTACATATTTTGAAAGTATAAAGAGGCCAATATTATCATTAAACCTTTTTAATTCCTTTTTTTTTTGTTAAGGAATAATCATATAATTTATGGGAATAGGGAAAAAGTTGAGAGCTATTATGTGAGTGATTTGATCCAGCAGACACTTTTTTTTTATGTAAAATTAATTTAAATATGCCTTTAGTTAAGCCTAACATCGCAGCATTAAGTAACTTGAAGTAGAAAATTTCTAAAGATCTAAAGTAAAACTAAATAAATTAGTAAATTCTTATTTTTTACTATTTATAGGATTTTAAATATTGATGCAAATAACACAACAACAACAATAATAATAATAATAATAATAATAATAATAAAGAAAAAACAAATTAGTACAGAATAACTAATTGTCGATACCCTCGCAAAAAAGTGGGATTGTCTCTTTAAACAAATATATACAACATGTGCAGCATCTATATTAAGCCTTTAAACATAAATTGATCAATACTGTAAAACATGTACAAATAACCCACATCAAATGTGGAAAGTGTTTTAATCACTAAGAACTGTCATTTTGCTGACATGGCTGAGAATTGAATATTAATCAGATGATGTCATCACTTTATCAAGGATTATTAATTATGAAGGATTTAATTCAAGTTTATTCGTACAGTAGTTTTTGTTTCAAAGCAGCTTTACAAAAGGTGCACATTATCACATTACAATCAAAATTAGAAATGGGTAGATCCATCCTTCACAACAAACACATGCAGTGATCTCAGATCAGTTTATCCAGATATTTTAATCTGATCCACAAACTTGCTCGATAACAGAATTAGCCAGACATCAGAGATTAAAAGATCCAGCAAATCATCCTAGTTTGTTTAAATAAGAAACGAAGAACAGCAGTCCATTCTTTGTCAGTGGATTATTAATTTAGCAGGATTTGTTTATTGACGATTTGACATGATCCCGGATCGTTTCGTTCTTTAAAACTCATCCCAGAGTTGTTGTCATAGCAACAGTTCTGGTAGCTCAAACCTGCTCAGGAGCAGCAGCTTATTTCATATAAACAGGATTAGATCAGGTCTTCTTAAGCAAAGGTAATACTGAAAGTGTGTACCGAATGCTGATATTTTCTTACAGTAGTAACCTATAGGTTATATACACTTGGGAAAATAGTAAATAGTTTAAAACTGTTTATGTATACATTTATAATTTATTATATTTAATAATATTTCATATTAAATAATATTTATGTTTACATACATTTAAGTTTAAAACAATTTATAATGTAAACGTATGCAATGTCCACACCAAAATAAAAGTACAAAAACGGGGCGGTTCTCCCCAAGGGGTTCAAAGAGAACATTTATTAATATGGACTTTTTAGCTGTACTATTTAAAGGTACTGACCCAGCTTTACATTTTGTGTATGATAATAGACATTTGTGTTTTTTAAAGAAATCATTTCTGCAGTTCTGCATGCTTTGACAGATAATATGACGGTGATTTGATGCTTCGCAAAAGTTGCAGACGCCTTTACCAAGATCAAAGAGCTTTTTTGATGCAGAATTAATTTAAATTCCTTACACTGATAAAGAAACTTAAATAGGCCTAGACTAACGTTACTATAGTAAAGAGAATCAGATCTAAAATGTGAAACTAAATAAACTGCTGAATACTTTATACATGAGAGTGTGAAGCCTGCAGCTCACAACAAATGTGGAGAGTTAATGCGTGTCATATTTAACAAACCCTTTACTATGAATTTTAGATCATTTAGCTCACATGGATAATTGAATATTAATCAGATGATGTCATTACACTGCTGTCAGCCAATCGTTGCATTGCTGATCATGATTTGGAGAATGGATAGATCTGTCCTTTACAACACACACAAAGGCCTCAGATCAGTTTATCCAGATGTCTTAATCTGACTCGCAAACTTAGCCAGAGATTAGCCAGAGATCAGTTATCAAGATTAACAGATCCAGGATCTGACAAATCGTCTTGGATCATTTAAGCGAGGTACGAAGTCCTGCTCGGGAGATCAGCAGCTTATTTCATATCAACAGGATTAAATCGGGTCATTTCAAGCTAAAGTGACACTGAAGTTATGAAAGTTTGTTTTTTTAAAATAATAAAACGTATGTACTCTACACTCGCAGTGGCGCAGTAGGAAGTGCTGTCGCCTCACAGCAGGAAGGTCATTGGTTCAAGCCTCGGCTGGGTCAGTTGGTGTTTCTGTGTGGAGTTTGCATGTTCTCCCTGTGTTGGCGTGGGTTTCCTCCGGGTGCTCCGGTTTCCCCCACAGTCCAAACATATGTGGTACAGGTGAACTGGGTAGGCTAAATTGTCCGTAGTGTATGTGTGTGTGAATGAGTGTGTATGCGTTTCCCAGTGATGGGTTGCGGCTGGAAGAGCATCCGCTGTGTAAAACAAATGCTGGATATTCATTCCGCTGTGGCCACCCCAGAATAATAAAGGGACTAAGCTGAAAAGAAAATGAATGAATGAATAATCTACACTCAGAAATAAAAGTACAAAAACTGTCTCGGGTTGGTATTCGCCAAGAGGATCAAATGGCCCGTTTCCACTGAGTGGTACGGTACGGTACTGTTCGGTACGTGAAGCGCGAAAAAACAAAGGAGAAGTCGGAAAAAAGGAGCACATTATTTATTCAGCAAACATGAACAAAATGCCATGTTTAACTAACTTATTATCTTCACCCTTTGGACTAATATGAACCGGGAATGACGGAATTACTGTCTAACAGAGGCTACATGTGCTGCTGAAGATTACAGACACAGATGAGAGGTTTACATTGACTGTAGGCTATATTTTGTGTTCTTTTGAACCTAAATACGGATGAAATGTCTGCTGTGTGTAGTTCTTCTGTAGTTGGTAACATATCAGAGACTGTAAGGGGCTGTATGTGTTTATATATGTTCATTTATTAAGTTATTTAATATAATTACAGACGTTACAGTAGGCTGTTTCGCACTGTCATTGAGCTGCAGTTACAATCAACTCATGTTCATAGAAAAGTTAGTAATAAACATTTATACACACGTATTTATGTGAGTGACCTGTACAGCTTTATTATAGACATTTCCTCGAGTGAGAATGACGTCGACTGAAACTTTCTGTCATACACCACGCCCACCAAAAGGGTTCCCTTGTTAGTGGAAACGCAAGCCTGATAAAGGTGACCCGTACCAAACCTAACCGTACCAGTCAGTGGTAAAAAAAAAGGGAACATTTAGTAGTGACTTTGTAGGCCTATAGGCTAATTTAAGGGCAACAATATGGATTTTTAGATGCAAACATCTACTTTTAATAGGAACCAACCCAGCTTTAGTACAATTTCTGAATAATAATGGCCAATAATCTTGTGTTTTTTTTATGAATAATAATAAAATAATAAAAACGGCAGACACTTTTCCAATATCAAAATGCTTTTTTGATGCATTATTAATTTACACAGCAGTTATGCCTTACACCACAGGATTAAGAAACTTGAATACTATCATAAAGAAAATCTGCTCTAAAAGCCAAACTAAATCAATTGCTAAATACTCTGAGAGCCTAAAGCCTGCAGCCCAGAACAAATGCGTAAAGTTATTGCGTATCATATTTAACAAACCGTTTACTATGAATTTTATGTCATTTTGCTCACATGGATAATTGAATATTAATCAGATGATGTCATTATGCTGTCAGCCAATGATCATCGCTGCATTGCTGATCCTGATTTTAAGGTCTGTCCTTCACAACACATCGATCTCAGATCAGTTCATCTAGATATCTTAATCTGACTCTCAACTTGTTTACAGAACCAAATTATCCAGAGATCAGAAATCATGAATAAAAGATCCAGCAAATCATCTTAGATTAAGCGAGGTTGGAAGAACTTGTGTAAGCAGAGTTTGTGGTGTTGTGATGAAGCTACTTGTTAGACGAAGCATCAGTGTATAGGTTTAAAAACATCTGCAATGGTCATTATGAGGAAGAAACCCAAACAAAATGAATGTATCGCAGCAGGAAACACAGAATGAACCTCGGTGTTGTAGACCGGCGCACCTCAGAATGAAGGAATTAAAAACACAGAAAGCTCAAATCATGTATAACGTGCTGAGACTGAGAGATCAATGGGACGTGCCCAGCTCTGGATGGGTGCAGTGGGAGAAGATTGAATCACAGAGATGAAATGTGTGAATACCTGGACACACCACAGAGAAAAGGCCACGTTTAACACTGCATCCGGATCATTTACTGTGAGGAGACTTGAAGGTGCAGCATTGGGAATGAATCGTCTGTGTGTGTGTGTGTGTGTGTGTGTGTGTATTAGATGCACACTGCACCTTCAAGTGCCTCAGCCATGAGCATAAATGACCGCAGATCAACTCATTGAGGTCTCATGATGACAAATCAAAAAGCCAGGAAATTAATCAGTCTATCGGTCACAGCAGAGGGAGGAGGTGGAGGGGGGAGACAATAAATGGAAATCAGCAAGAAGCACACTGGAGGTTAGGAAAAACACTATATTCTTTATTGAAAAATATTAGTATATATATTTATATGTGGAATTGTGTCATAATAATAATAAGTCCATGCAACAAATAAAACAACATTGACCAATAGCAAGGCCCACCATGCTCAGTACAGGGTTAACAGAACAAAAGCAACATCCAATGAGCAGATGCATCGGCTACAGCACATTACAGTACAGCAGGGTACATCTTTACTACAGAAAGATTACATTGGAGTCTATTCAATGTAGAATCCAAATAATAATAATGTGATTCATGCACTGAAGTCTATTACCAGAACAAAAGGTAGAGAAACCACAACCAAACAATAGACATTTGCATTGCTCTAATAGAGGATCTCAGTAGTAGCAGTGCAGGAAAATCAACATCCCTGCCAAATGGATGGCATTTTGGACGCCGTGCCACGTCAATTTGGACAATTTTAGATGCCAGCGGCCAATTCCAAAGTGTGTTTTAGGATTTGTCTGTTGTTTCTTTGCTTTTTCCCCACCCCATCTACAGACATGATTGTGAATGATCGTGTAAAATCAGAAGGGCGATGAATGAAGCAGGTGACAGATAGAGGACTGTGAACATCCAAGCACAAAATGCATCCATTTTACAGGAATTTACATACATGTTGACTACCGAAGCTGGATGGGACATACATGAGTCACTCTTCTAGAGCTAAAGATGTGGGTTAAACTACAGCACATGACATAGAGACACTCTAAATGTCGGTGTGTGTGTGTGTGTGTGTTAGCTCTGGTTTAGTGTGCGCTTGTTTGGTTTGTTTGTTTGTTTGTTCTCAGGAAGGGAGCAGATGTTTGTCGTCTTCTGATGGAAATAGGAAATGAGGAGGGATCAGAACACAGATGATCATTAAAACACAATGATCTGATAATGCAGAATGTAGATTCAGCCTCCATAGACTATGAGACAGGAGATAAGAACAGAAATAAAGCACATGAAATCAAACTATGAGACAGGAGATCAGAAACAGAAATCAAACAAAGCTTCATGAGGTCAGTGATGGTGGTATAAAAGGTGCTCGTTTCTCCTCATTGAGTTGGTGAGGTGGAGCTAGCAGTAATTGGCCACAAATGATCATTCTGAGGTTTCGTTCCTGGTCTGAATTGGGGCTTAAAAGGCGCTTTAATGAAGCGACGCTGACGCTTTATTTGTTGTCCGTGAAGCTCTCGGGCCTCGGTTAGCATCTTTAGCTAGCATTATCTGAGGTAAAGCCAAAGCTCACAAATAAACATTAATGAAAGCGTACAGCGCTCAGACACACGATCAAACGGATCGATTATGTGTCAGACATACCCAATATATCTCGTTTAAGACGATACGTTGATTTTAATCGTATTGAAAAGCGAATCAGAAGCGGGGAAAGCGTCCTTCGCTCGCTTAGCTTTACAGATTAACGCTCCGATCCGAATCAAACCTCACCGAGTCTCTGAGAAAAACACAAATCGTCAGCTTGTTTATTGGGTATCCTCTCTGTTAGGTCCTGCATTAGTATATAGATCGGTCGTGGGTTTAATAATCATGCATTAAACAAGCAAAAGGCCTCGGATGTGATCTGAGCGTGAAATAACGTGTCATAAATACCTCTATTTCTCACTGAGCCAAAGACAGGAAGAACCAAATATCCGACGTGAACTAACACCATCCTTCAGGTCTTCTGTTTGATGCACACAAGGTGTAAACGGATGAATAAATCATGTACATTCAGCGGATCATATGCAGTCAGTCACCGCGAGGACAAAGAAGAGCGGCGGCACTGTTCGCTTCGCCGACAGATCGAGCCAATGAATCGGTTCTTCTGGACGATTCGAGCAAATCGATTCGCACAACCTTCGTATGGGAAAGAGATGACTCGATCGAATCTAGGATCTGTTCGAAGGAACCGAGGCTGGAAAGCCGCAGCGCTGTTACTATCACACCGCTGGAGGAGCCTCTGCTGCTGTGAGTAAAATCATTCTGATTATCAGAGTCAAAAACCACACACTGTCTGTCTGCATGAGCTTTTAATTCAGGAATGAACTTTACAATATATATTCCAGTACCGATGGTTTTCTCTAGCACAGTCTAGCACATAATATGCAGCACCAAAAGGAAAATGTGTTGCACAATCTCTGGGTCAAAGATATTTTGGCGTACATAAAATTAAATTTACAAAAAAAGCATGTATTCAAATGAGTATCTTCATTTCTGAGAAGAAAGTGTCAAAATATTGGGTGGCAAAATGTTCCATCGTCATTTTCAGCATCAAACTGTGGTCCTTAAGAGTCTTTTAATGTGTTATTCAGACCTTTTTCTAAATATGATGGACAATTGTTCCACCCAACAACATTATAGCAGCTGTTTTGTTGAAACCACGGCTAAAACTGATGATATGCACTGCATATAGATAAAAAAAAAACGTAAAACAAAACATAAACAAAGCACAAATTTATATATATATATAAGTGCTTTGATATTTACAGCTTATGGTCTTACTGTTTGCATAAAAAAAACAATATTAATTAACAAAATACAAGCAAATTTAATTAAAATCAATGCAATTAGACACTTTGGTTCTTCATATTTGGCTGATAATTGTTTCCATTTTTATTTAATCACTCTACTAAAGTGTCTTCAAGTATGCAATCCACTGAATTAAGATAATAATACTTGCACATGTTGCTGACTGCACTAACATGATCAGATTGTTCTGTGTGGAGTGTTTGACGGATATGAATGCATTAAAAGAACTTAATAAATCAATGTGAAACTGGATTCTGAACAGTGCGACACTTTCTTCCCTTTCAGTGGCATGATGGGAATATTTTTCAATGTTCTTGTGCCGTTAAATTCACAATTATATCCATGATTCACAGCACCCTCTGATCCTTAAAGGTCTCCATAGATGAAGCATAAAGCACACGTGCACACCTGACCAGCACTGTCAACACACACACACACACACACACACACACAGTGCTGTTTTACATCAGTCACCATGATGGCTCGTAGGCATCCACAGTCACCAAAACGCCACAATTAGGATCAATGCTTAAAAGGGTCAGATTCAGAGAGTTAGAAAACATTATCTGTGTGCTATTTTGGGCTGAATCTTAACTACACACTCTTGTGCATCAGAGACACATTGTATATCCTGTAAAAAAGGGGCATTATAGACCCGCTTTTGTTTGACTTTACCCGCTGTGCTCATATCCATTAGAAAAATCATAATTGTTTGTGTTCACTTCAGTGTGAATATTGCATTTTGTTACCACAGAAACCACTTTTCTTTCTTCCATACTGCTCTGCTTTAAGTAAATGAACCCTTTTGTCCCTTGAATTATTCTAAAAATGAATGGTTTTTGCATGGTCCTGCTTCCCAGTGTGTGTCTGTGTGTGTGTCACTGTGTGCTGCCGTAGTGGTTTGGTGAATCTGACGTCTCCTGAAGGCTGGTGTGTGAAATCTCCTCGTCTTTATTTGACACGCACTTCACATTGAAAAGATCCGACACACAGAACACCTGCGTTGAGAGAGAGAGAGAAGCGGCTTATGAACATGATAGATGACATGTTTATTAATTAGGCATGAATGAAACATGATTGGTTAATAAGAAGAGATGGTACGTTATGTTAAACTATATCATTTCAGATAAATCTCAAGTATGCCATGTTATTTTTGAGGAAACACTATTTAGATTTTCTTTTTTCTGAGGTTAAAGGGTCACGAAACACCAAAACACATATTTTTAAGATGTTGACAGTCATGTATATGTCCCACGTTGATAAAAACACCATTAGGACACCTCTATTTCTGTAAAAAGTGGAAATTGGTTGTTTTTGCATCGTTTAAATTCGTTCTTCCGGTTTAAAAATAAATCTTAAAGCTGTGTCACGGCCATGAGATCTGTGTGTAAATTCTGGCTGTCTGTGCCAGCCGGTACAACGTGACATCATTGAGTTTTCAGCACATCTGTTCATTAACTTATGACAAGGACTTGGTTCAAACCAATCAGCACGCTCAATTGTAAACGAGATGCAACTTCATTAATATGCATGATCGCTTCCAAGACTGTTACCTCCTACAGTGTTCAGAGATACGCCACGTTGTGTTGCCAACCATAATTCAAACAAGTAGAAGAAGAATTGTTGGGACATGGGTCATCAGTAGGCTTACACGGAATCATACCTGCCGAAATTCCGGGAGACAGAACAATACGAGAGATGGGTCTGAAATATGGGAGACTCCCGGGAAAAACATGAGTGTTGGCAGGTATGCACGAAATCTGATTTTTAGCCCATCATTAAATCGGTTTATTTACTCGTGTAAATGTGAGTAAATTTATATTCAGTTGTTAGTACTGAATAATTTCAGTAATAATATTGACTAATGAAAATATTCATATGATTTATTTACAATACAGTTTGTAAAGTAATATTTTCTGTCCTTTAGTAGATCTATATTGTATGAGAGACTTGCTTTGTTTACCAAATAAAGTGGATCTAATTGGATTTGCATCGTAAACATTAAAAGTTAATAAGGTATCACTTTTTATTTTACATATTACGTTTTTAGTTACGATACTCACAAAATCATTCCGCATAAATCCGCAGATTTTTAACAAAGTTCTGCGCAGAAATAGCAGATTTTGTCTGGCCCTAGTCATCAGTGTTGCGTTTCTAAATGTGAAATCTGGAAGTGGTGAAATCCAGATTTGCCGCTCGTCTACTTTTAAATAAAGACACTGCTTCAGTTGGTGCTGATTGTCCTGTCTCTACAGATTTGGCAAGTGTGTGTGATCAGTGTTCTTTGTTTGTTTATTCAGATGGTAAAGTTAGTAATCATCAGCAGTACTCTATCAGTTTTTAAAGACAGACCTTAGTCAAAATGATTTAGTTACTCAGTTTTCAGTAATATCACTACAATATTATGGACTGAAAATCCTCCACCTCCACACAGCTCTCAGATCCGCTGTAAATGCTGCTCTCTGAATCACTGTCTATCTCCACCGCATCTGTGTTTGTGTTGCCAGTGTGAAAATCAGCACGTGAGCGTAATGAAAATCCCCTTTTCAAGCAAACTCTTCCCTCTTTCGACACTCCCACCTAAACAAAGCTGGACTATATCTTCCTCATTCTCATGCAACATTTTTGTATTACATGAAATACTTTAATGAATGAGGAAAAATATATAAATAAATAAAAAATAAAATGTGTATGTGTGTGTGTGTGTGTGTGTGTGTGTGTATATATATATGTGTGTATATATATATATGTGTGTGTGTGTGTGTGTGTTATATTTATATATATATATATATATATATATATATATATATATATATATATATATATATATATATATATATATATATATATATATATATATATATATATATATATATATATATATATATATATATATATATATATATATATATATATATATATATTTCTATCTATCTCAATCAATCATAAATGAGTTGACCCCTCGTGGATCTCTCTTTTACATAATCCTAATTCAGAAATAATAATTTGCTTTACAGTAATATATTAGATTAGTCAGTACCAAAGACAAAACTGATGAACCAATCTAACAAAAAAAACTAAAACTAAATTAGTACACCTAATTTAGTTTGTTGGGGGAAAATATTAAATAAAATATTAATAAAAAGGAAGAAAAAAATAAATAAATAAATAAATGGTGTAATTTGTTGAACGTTTTGTTTTGCAATAACTCGTTTGAATTTAAATGGATGTTTTCATCATGGCTCTGATATATATAAAAAAGTGGTTATATAGGAAGTCAATAAGTGAAAAACCGCACAACATGACGAAAGGGGAGTCGATCTGAACAATAAACAAGGGTTAAAGTGGAACTTCCACTTTAAAGCTGCTTTGACACAATCTACATTGTGAAAGCGGCGCTATAGAAATAAAGATGAACTGAACTGACTCAGGTCACTTACAGTAAAGAGAGCCACAGCAGCTCCCTGTATGAGTCCGGTGAGAACGTCACTCCAGTGGTGTTTATAGTCAGAGACGCGAGACAGACCCACATATAGAGACGCTGCAATTAACGAAAACTGCAGAGTCGGACGCACCAGACGAGCCCACCCCGCCCTCATTCTGGACTGTAGATACAGCTGGAAAGAGGACGCACAAATCAGTGTTCATCTAGACACATGATAAAATGCTCACGCTTTACAATAAGCTTTCATTAATGTACAGTTGAAGCCTTCTGAATTATTAGCCTCCTGTATGTTTTTCCCCAATTTCTGTTTAATGAAATTTATCTTCCTACACATAATTCTAAACATAATAGCTTTAACTCATTTCTAATAACTGATTTCTTTTATCTTTGCCATGATGACAGTACATACAGTTTTATGCAAAAGTTTGGGCACTCCTGATTATTATCATAATTGCAAGCTTATAGCCTGCTGGCCTTTCAGCAATTTCATTTTAATATATATTATACCCTATGGAAAAAGCAACATTTCAGTTCTGATATAACATTTATTTAATCAACAGATGCAATGCAATTTAAATCATAACTAAAACCGACAGGTGCAAACAATTTGTGATAGCTTTTTGTGTCCTTCTCCTAATTCATGTTAATGGATTATCTAAGTTTTTAGGTCATTAGGAAGTTATTTTGAGATTTTCTTTGAGAATCTACTTTTAAAGCTGTTTGAACAGACGTATATGTAGGTATAGTGTATAGACCGTCATATGGGGGTGATATAAACTCACTCAGTCATTTTTTTTCCAAATTTAACAACATAAAAACGGTGGACCAATTGGAGCTGTTTTCAGACCGACCGCAACTTTACGTAGGAGTGCGGTCCCCCCGCCCACCAATATTGATTGACAGGCACACATTAACATGTCTATAGCAATGCATATAATCATATCAACAAGAGAGGATTGTACCGGGAATAAAAGGTCTGTTCAGTTTACTAGGATCATCAATAATCATCAACATGATCAAGAGTGAGTTTTTACAAGTTTAACATGTTTTAAAACAGAGCACGTGTGTAATGAATTACAGCCATTCACTTCATCAGCACCAGCCGCGTGTCAGAACACTTCTAAAAGAAGACGCTTCAATCCCGGTTTGTGGACGTTAAATCAGGTTTATTTTGTACATGAAAATGACAGATATCCATAAAGCAGTGGAGATTAACCTGTATCCTGTCACATATGCGTGCAAAAAGAGTGCAAAGCTAAACGCGCGCTGTCTCTGTATGAGTGTGTGTGTGTGCGTGAACTTTGTAATGACATTGTGTGTGACTCATGGTTGCAAATCCACAAAAAAATGCATCAAATACTGATTGGTAAAGTTCTAGGAATAGTTTTTTCTCACAAACGTTACGTGAGATCTGCTTCCTGAGGCAGCCGAGGGCAGCGATTGCTGACAGGCACGTGGGAACGGTGGGCAGGAAAGGACTAGCCTTAAAGGCCCAGTACAAAAAAACAGCAACAAGGTTTTACCCAGCTATAATACAGAAACTTCAGATGGCTATTAATAAATAGTCTGATGGGTGTTTTGAGCTGCCCTTTAAGTGTATAATATGAACGCATAACCAGTGGCATAAACAGCTAATTAATTATTTTTTTTTTTTGCTCTGTAGCACATTATATTCTTCATTCCAGTTTGCACTATTAATGCATACAATTGCACTCAATCTGTTCCGGCCATTATACTGTTGTGTACTGTTGTTTGCACACAAGCCTATTGCAATAGGCACTTTTTGCATAATAAACATAATTTAAACAACTACTATACATTGTTTACATTTCTCCACAATTAGTAGTATATATTAATTACATTCACAGATATTTATTTATATATATATATATATATATATATATATATATATATATATATATATATATATATTTCATAGTTATACTTCCGTTACTTCTGTGTATGACTTTTACTGGACGGCAAAGAATTTAATTGTACAGGGAAACGTGTTTCCTTACTGTGCACATGACAATAAATAAATTGAATTGAAAATGCTCCACTATATTGTAAACTGTAATGTCTGGTCAACTATAATTCCAACTATATTCATAACTCCAGACTCGCATATTGCGATATGGATGCTGAAACGATATATTGTGCAACTCTAACTCAAACCAATTTTGTGTTGTAATCAATCAGCATGAAGTGACTACAGGTTTTGAAGACCACACAAAAGAGGGTGCCCAAACTTTTGCACAGTCTACTTTTCAATTTAATTTCACACATCTCAATACTACTACACTACAGATTTCTGTCTAAAACATGACATCTTTCAGCTTTCACTGGAAACTGAATGGAACATCCCTTCAATCTTTGCTTATAAAGAAAGAGCACATTACTGTGCAGCCACAGAGGGGTGCCCAAACTTTTGCATAGAACTGTAATATTTGACTAGATACTCTTCAAGACACTAGTATTCAGCTTAAAGTGACATTTAAAGGCTTAACTAGGGTAATTAGGGTAAAGTTAGGCTAATTAGGCAAGTCATTGTATAACAGTGGTTTATTCTGGAGACAATCCAACACAAATATTGCTTAAGGGGGCTAATAATATTGACCTTAAAATGGCTTTAAAACAATTAAAAACTGCTTTATTCTAGCTGAAATAAAACAAATAAGACTTTCTCCAGAAGAAAAAATATTAGAGGAAATACTGTGAGAAATTCCTGAATCTGAGAAACATCACTTGAGAAATATTTGAAGTCTTGCCTGAACTTAGTTGAAATGCAGTCATAAATGCAGACTTACAGCGAGGAACAGCATACAGTACATGGAGAATGATGAGTGACCAGAGTAAAAGGAAAGCCTGGCAGTAAAACATTTCACATCATCATTATTAGCAAGAAAACACCCAATATTCACTACAGTGTTGAAGAGTGAGACACTCACCGGCCCTCGTTAGTGAGCGTGGGGTCTCCTGTACAGGTGAAGTTCTCGATATACCCTGATTTACAGTCAATGAGGCTCCAGTGTGGTTTGCACACCGTCAGAAAGTGCGGCCGCAGTCGGCCGATGGTGTATTTGGCGATGTCGGTCAGCGACTGACTCAGCGCCGCTCCAAACACAAACGACCCAACCGCTTTATACACACACGCTACATATTCATAACTGAAGGACGCTCTGGGTTGCAGATATATGGAAAACACTCGCCAAAGACGATCTGTGGAGCAGAGAATTCAACAAATCAACAGTCATTTTTTTTTTGCTCTGTGTTAATAATTTTGAGAGTGTAGTAACTATAAACCTACTA
This sequence comes from Danio aesculapii, assembly GCF_903798145.1. Taxonomy (NCBI): domain Eukaryota; kingdom Metazoa; phylum Chordata; class Actinopteri; order Cypriniformes; family Danionidae; genus Danio; species Danio aesculapii. The sequence continues at coordinate 54,161,403 of NC_079442.1, forward strand.
TATTTACATTCAAAACATTATATTTTGCATCTTATTACAAGGAGACCTATTATGCAAGAAAACACTTTAATAAGGGGTTTAAGCACAGTTGTGTGTCAGCAGTGTGTGAATATCTCCAGCCTCTAGTGGGTAAACATTAAATAATCATATTTTTTATAATCACACTTGAGGGGTGTCATGGTGGCTCAGTGGTTAGCATGTCGCCTCACAGCAAGAAGGTACTGGTTCGAGTCCCGGCTGAGTCAGTTGGTGTTTCTGTGTGGAGTTTGCATGTTCATCCCCGTGTTGGTGTGGGTTTCCTCCGGGTGCTCCCGGTTTCCCCCACAGTCCAAACACATGTGCTATAGGGGAATTGATGAACTAAATTGGCTTGTAATGTATGAATGAGTGTGTATGGGGGTTTCCCTGTACTGGGTTGCAGCTGGAAGGGCATCCGCTGTGTAAAACATATGCTGGAATAGTTTGCGGTTCATTCTGCTGTGGCGACCCCTGATGAATAAAGGGACTAAGCCAAAGAAAGTGAATGACTAATCAGACTTGATAAATAAAACCACTTTGATTGACAGTCTCCCTTTGTACGTCAGAGGAAACTCCGCCCACTAGTTCCACTTATTAGCATAAAACGGCCCTCAGTGAGAAGCAAGCCGTCTGTCCACTAGCTATATTAGAGTGTTTGAGCTGCAGAAGATAATGTCAGCATAGACTAAGAGCAGGGTGCCAAATTACAAGGGGGTTTGGTGGGGGGGGGATTGACCGCCGAATTAACGATTGATCCTCCATAAAAGAGGACAAAACAAGATGTATGAGGGAGGGAGGGGGGGGGGGGGGGGACGGTCAGTTCTTTAATATTGAGAAATATTTCACTCTGATCTGTATTTTTAAATAATAATGTTAATTATATATAATAATTAAATATACATTTGACCACCCCATAACGGTTCAAACCATTGTTAATGCATAATTGTGCCAATCAGTCTATTCGAGAAAAAAGTCTAGATCTAGAGCACCAACAGACATTGTGTTCACAATACTTTCTCTCGTAAAATAGGTGTTTGTATCTATATTTAGTCCGAAAATAAAATCTAATTAGATGCATAGTTTGTAGTTTAATTCAATTCAATTCCCCTTTATTTGTATAGCGCTTATACAATGTAGATTGTGTCAAAGCAGCTTCACATAAAAGGTCACAGTAAATAGGAACAGTGTAGTTCAGTTTGTAGTGTTTAAGTTCAGTTCAGTTGAGCTCAGTTCAGTGTGGTTTAATAATCACTACTGAGAGTCCAAATATTGAAGGGCAAATCCAACGATGCGCAGCTCTACAGATCCCTCTCCGCTGTCGCCACTGGCTTGCATGGTTCGGGATCTGTAGAGCTGCGCATCGTTGGATTTGCCCTTCAATATTTGGACTCTCAGTTTAACCTACAGTAACATCTGAAAACAGCTGATCAGAGAATACTGTAGGTCAGAATACACAAAATATCCCTCAAAACGCTGAAAACTTGAATACCTTTTATTAATAAACTAGAAGTAATTAAAAAATAAATGCATAAATGACTAAAGCATGTATTACACAAACTAACTGAAACAGTTGACCCCCCCCCCCCCCCCCCCCATCGTCAATGTATAATTCACACACTAAAAGGATTATAAATGTGGTCATATTTTGTTTACTATATTTATAAGGTTAAAAATAAATGCAAAATACTCAAATAAGATTGTTGAAAATTGATAAACGAGCCAGGAGCCTTGTTTCAAGCAGAGGCTTTCCGCTACATTCATTCTTCCATGGGGTGGGGGGGGCACCATGCCCAAATTCATCCCGCCACGGCTACATTACAGCTTCACATTCAAAACATTAATTATTTTAATAGCGGTTGATAATCGCACCAAAACGAATGAAAGGGTAAGTGATTATAACAGCGCAAACTTTTCTGAAACCGTAGTTACTGCTGTGCGTCATTTGTTTAACCCTGACGTGCTGACTGACTTACTGACTGGTGCATGAGGCCAGCAAACACGACGTATAGCTGTTTCACTTTACTTCAGGACGCATTAATGCCACTCTGTAGGTCTATTGGAGACATTCATAAATATTCCTAGCAAATTAAATAAATGCTGGAGACATACTCGTTACATAAACGCAGTAAATCGCACATCAGCAGCGTTTATTACAGGAAGATCTGTGCGCTCTTGAAGCGGCTTATATTTGAGGGGCCGTGCAAGAAGTTTTGTGCCCAAGCAGAGGAAATCGGCGCGCAAGCAAAGAGATCCGCATGCTCGTAGGCTATTACATAAATGCGATCAACTCTAATACTGCGCTCACGACATTTCTGATTGAAATAACGCCAGAGGTAGTTGGTTAGATCTGTGTAAAATAAGGCCTGCTGTCACAGCTGGAAAAAAATCCTAGAGGAGACACTGCATTATGTTTTAGGAGGGGGGCCTAAACAATGTAATAGGTAGGTGAAAGAACCTGTCCAGCCACTGACCACACAAGTTTATCAACCAAAGAATTTCTTTTAGCATTCGCTTTAGGATCTGCCAGTGCTCAGGAAGGCAAGAGGTTTAACGTCTCTCACACCCGAGCTGCTAGAGTTATGAATGAAATTATATCATTCTAAAAACCAAGAATATGACTTTTCAGTTACATTTATTAATATTAAATTATTTATTACCGTTAATTTGAAACTAGAAGATATAAATTTATATTTGAACAAGATTGCGTCCTTTTCTATTCTTAAATATTTAAGCTCATTTATTATATTAACCCTGTTAAGTTACATTTTGGTCATAGCACTCAGCCCTATTATTAGCATGCAATTTGGATGTTAATGCATTCGTAAATGTTAAACTATGATTAATAAATGCAGTACAACTGTCGATCATAATTTGTTAATGTTAGTAATACATTAACTAATGAAAACCTATTGTAAAGTGTGGTTTTACACTGGTTTACAATGCCAAATCAAATTAGATTCACTTGTTTGGTTAAAAGTAGGTCTTTCATATAGTAAATCTACTAAAGACAGGAAATATACTTACCTGTACTGTATAAAAATCATAAACAACATGTGCATGTTATTACTGAAATGAATATGTAAGCTGAATAAATCTATATTTGCACACATCTACATGAGTAAATGAATGGATTAAATGATGGGCTGAAGGACTTCTGTGGCAAATAAAGCTCTTAAAATAAGAAAGCAGATTACGGCTTACTAGCAAGAGTGCCAGTGGTATCATTATTCCCATCAGTAGCTGGTAGGATATGGTATCTTCTTTAAATGGGTATCTGATGCTGTTCATCGCTGCAGAAAAAGCCTCTTTTGAAAGGCTTGTGCTGAATATTTAGCACCGCAAACGGAAGTCCAGCTAGGAGAGAAAGCAGAAATGAAGATCCTCGTTTACATCATCAACATCAGGGTCTGTGTTCACGAAACATCTGAAGGCTAAACGTAGCTCAGATTTAGGAGACATTCTTCAAAAATGGATCCTGTCTGTTGCTAAATTTGGGACTTTAGTGATTTTAGAGCTAACACTAGACCGCTAAAAGATTAACAGTAGTAAAGAGACTCATAAATCACTAAATCAAGCCACAAAATATCCTAAAATGTCTGTTTTTTAGTAATCTGCTTTGGAAAAAAAAACATCTTTAAAAGCGTTTGCCCACAAGCCAATCTCCAAAGGTACTCAGAGGCCTCTGTAGTGACGGTTGGTTCTCACATGTCCGCCATGTTTGTTGTTTAGACTTTTACCTGAGTTCTGTGTTTATAAACAAATTCACGTCCAACGTGCAATGTATTGTGGGTAATATTAGCCTTTAACGTACGGATGCTGCTTCACATTTCTACTGGAAATAGTCGACCATACCGGGAACTTTAGCATACTCTTTTCAACATACTACAGTTTGGGACACACTAATACTACTTTGCAATACTATTTAGGATGGATCTGATGTGAATTGGGCCGCAGCATGGTCTCAGATGAAACACAAACTGCCTGATGTTAAACATCCAGCTGATGTATGTTTGGTGTTAGTCAGCTATTGTACAGTTATATGAGAATAAAGAACAGCGTTTCAGTGCACATTCTGCTGAGGAGACTCAATCCTGCTTAATAATCAGTTCACTTCACACTGTTCAACAGCTGAGGAAGACAAAGAAGGACTGTATTCTGTGTCGTCTGACTCCGCTTATTATTCTGACATTCCTATACATTACTTTCATTAGCAATCACAGTTTCTTCATTGTAGAATTACCTGCTGATCAACATTCTACTCGTGATCTACTAGATTAGATTAGATTCAACTTTATTGTCATTACACATGTACAAGTACAAGGCAACGAAATGCAGTTTCGGTCTAACCAGCAGTGCAATAGCAGCAAGTGCAGGATACAGGTATAAGTTATAAAGTGCAGTTATAGAAAAACTATGGTGATATTTACAGATGGATGTACTATCAACATTATATACAGGTTGTATTAGCTATGACAGATTTACAATAAATGAATATATGTACAGGATGTGTGGCAGATAGATAAACAATTACAAATGTTCATGTGCAAAAATTAAACAAATGGCACAGAATACAGCTTGAGCGTCTGTAATTGCATGCATGTTGCAAAATAATGCAACAACCATCTTGTTTTCCAGCTCAAATATCTGAATATTATTAAATATAAAACAGTACAATTACTGGAGAAGCTAAATAAAGTTGTTTTTTTAAATATTAAATGTTTTATTAAATATTAAATGTAAAATTTAAAGGAAAAATAAGGTTTCATATTTCTAAAGCATCAACATGTTTAATGTACATTTATAATCTGTTCTTTAATTTTAACTTAATATTTCATGTAAAATTGCTTCTCCGGTAAACACAGCTTGATTTAAAAGCTTTTTTTCAGATATTTGCACCTGAAACAAGACACAATACTGAACAAGTCATTTTTTAAAAAACCATACTTTCATAAATCAGTACAGTTTAATATCAAGAAATGTAACCTTGTGTTTATATGAAATACCGAATATACACATGTCTAGATGAAATTTAAGCAAGGATTCAGATCAACAGGAATCTCCAGTATGATCAATAACATCAATTTTACACTTAAATCAAGATACATTAATGGAGGATAACTCAAGAAATGAGGCCTTGTTAAAGAAACCAAGATGGTTTTTGCATTATTTTGTAACATGCATGCAGTAACAGACGCTCAAGCTGTATTCTGCGCCATTTTTCTAGTAGATCACGAGTAGAATGTTGATCAGCAGGTAATTGACAATGAAGAAACTGTGATTTCTAATGAAATGAATGTATAGGAATGTCAGAATAATAAGCGGAGAGTAATTATAAACAAGAAAAATACCCAGATTTAAAAAAAACTACTATAGTAATTTACAGTAAATACTCTAGTAGTGTTTGAACCACACTATAGTGAAGTGTATAATAGTATCTACAACACTTTTAATGAATGCTCCATCATACTGTAGTATTAACTCTCATGATAAACTGTAATAAATACTTTAGTTTTACTACAGTAAACTTTGGTGTATTGTAGTCCAATACACCCTGAAGCTGTAGAAAACTACAGTATTGGGTCATTTTGTTTGTATTACTATAGTTGTTGTGTTACCATAGCAACTGTTGAATGAATCCCCAAAGCAGAACTACTATAGGTGTACTATAAATAACCATATTTGCTCATGTAAGATCAGACTTACATTTTTGACAGATTTTATCTTGCAGGAAAAACCTCTTAAGAGTTTCTTCATTGTAGAATTACCTGCTCATCAACATTCTACTCGTGATCTACTAGAAAAAATGGCACAGAATAACTGCATAACTGCATGCATGTTTACAAAATAATGCAAAAACCATCTTGTTTTCCAGCTTAATATCTGAATATATTAAATATATATAATTACTGAAGAAGCAAAATAAAGTTTTGATGAAAAATATTGATTAAATGTTAACTTTAAAGGAAAAATAAAGTTTCATATTTATAAACAATTAACATGTTTAATTGTAGATTTGTAATCTCTTTTTTATATTAAATATTTTATGTAAAATTGTTTGTCCGGTAAACACAGCTTGATTTTAAAAGCTTTTCAGAATTACCTGCTCACAACACACCTTAAGACCAAGAAACATACGAATCTTAAGACCAAAATAGTGACTCGGAATGTAATGTGCAGTAAATAGCTGTGAGCAAACAGCTCGGAGTGTGTGAAGGACACTGTTCCTACAGTACGAGTGTAATGCAAACCACTGCTTATGTCAACATTTACAGTCTCAAACACTCCACTGTACTTTCATCTCGCCGCATGTCTCTATTCTTAGAGTCCAAACTGCAACATTGTTAGCGCGTCTAACAGCGTCAGTCAGTGTGAAGTTGAACATGTATCGAGTCAGTGGCGGAAGCAGAATCTACAGCTGTAAAAGAATTCTTAATAATAATAATAGCGCGGGTCATCATCAGCTACAATAAGCCGCGCGCGCGGGTGTGTGGTTGTGTGGTGTGTGTGTGTGTGTGTGTGTGTGTGTGTGTGTTTCGGGGTCTTACCGAGCAGCACCACAGCTGACGTCCACACAAACCCTCCAGAGTCCTCGAGCCTCGAACATTCTGAGTTCCGCACCGGGCCTTCTGCCTCAACAAACTGCTGAACATTTATCAACGACAGAGAAACTTAAAACACACACACACACACGCATTCGTACACACACTACTTCATTTAAGCTGGAGATAATCTGAACATCAACAGCGGTTGTTGTTGTCCTCCGATGGGTTTCCGTCGTTATGGTTTGTTAATTAGCGCGCATCTTCCGAGTTTTCTCCCCGTGTCTGATGCGTGTGTCGCCGTTATAGACCTCCGGTTACTTCATATCGCATGATGGTGAGGTCAATCCCTCAGCCTGTCAATCACACGCAGGCTCCGCCCACGCTTCCTCTTCCTCACTCACTCGCTGATGCTGTTGCGTTCTCATCATTGAATAAAGAGTCAGTTTTCCTCACAAAAAATGATGGAAATATAAAAATATAAAGTGCAAATTCAGATGAGGGAAAAGTCAGAGATGCTACAGACTATAGTGTATATATATTTTATAATTCTGACGGTCATAAAGAGAAGTAAAGATTATAAACATGCAAATCAAAGAAAAGCCCTGAAATTGTGATATTTATTTATTTATTTTTATTTATTTATTTTTATTTATTTTTTAATAATAGATTTGGGGGGAAAGCTATAAACTCATAACATTCTTAAACCTTTGATGCACTACATGGGTCTAAATGACCCGTCTAAGGTTATTTTTTTCCTATATTTATTTATAGCTAGTGCATCAAAGGGTTAATTTAGGGGAAAAATAAATAGTGAAAGTCAATTTTAGTTAGCTTACTATTAAAACAAATGTTAATTCTTTGTGATAAACCCCTTGATGTGCAAAATCTCATTTTTAAAGGTTACAAATATGAAAACTAAAAAATAAACTGCAATTTAGAGAAAAAAAGTCTTTTTTTAATAACTATTTTATACCATTTTTAAAAATTCAGACATTTATTCGTGCTTTTTATGTGAATATCAAAGGATCATTTTATTGTTTTATTGTGGAAATGTTACTAAAATCCTCTGTGAACATTCTGAAACACACAGACAGTTAAAAACACACATCTAATGTCTTTTCCTTTTCTTAAAGTCTGAAAATCGTAATAACAGTAACAGCACAAACATCACGACTTTTATTTCAGGTTTATACTGCAAATTAGAAGCACCTGTTTGGTAAACGAAGCTAACTGCTGATAACTGGCGTTTAACTGGCTATTATCTGCTTAACTGTTTGTACTTGGGCTATAACAGCTTAGAACCAGTATACAACTGCTTACAACTGCTTGAGCAACTATAAGCCTGTACAAGCAGTTATAACTCAGATCAAAAGTTATACACTAGTTATAATGCCAGTTATAGGTGGTGTGTGCACTTTATAGGCAGTTGTATGCTCATTATATTCAGTCGTGTGCCAGTTATAGGAAGTCGTCATGCTCATAGGCTGTCATATATGCTCATTATATTTAGTCGTGTGTCAGTTATAGGCAGTTGTATGCCCGTTATAGGCAGTTGTATGCCCCGTTATAGGCAGTTGTGTGCTCATATAGGCAGTCGTGTGCCAGTATAGGCAGTTGTGTGCTCATTATAGGCAGTCAGTGTGCCAGTTATAGGCAGTTGTATGCCAGTTATAGGCAGTTGTGTGCCAGTTATAGGCAGTTGTGTGCCAGTTATAGGCAGTTGTATGCCAGTTATAGGCAGTCGTGTGCCAGTTATAGGCAGTCGTGTGCCAGTTATAGGCAGTTGTATGCCAGTTATAGGCAGTCGGTGTGCCAGTTATAGGCAGTCATGTGGCAGTTATAGGCAGTCATGTGCCAGTTATAGGCAGTTTTATGCCAAGTTTTATGGTAAAGGTGGTTATGTGGCTGTTATAGGCAGTCGTGTGCTCGTTTATAGGCAGTCATGTGCCCGTTATAGGCAGTTGTATGCCAGGTATAGGCAGTTGTATGCTCCATTATAGGCAGTCGTGTGCTCGGCAGTTGTATGTCAGTTATAGGCAATTGTAAGCCAGATATAGGCAGTTGTATGCCAGTTAAAGGTGGTTATGTGGCTGTTTATAGGCAGTCATGTGCTCGTTATAGACAGTTGTATGCCAGATATAGGCAGTTGTATGCCAGTTAAAGGCGGTTATGTGCTGTTATAGAGAGTCATATGCCAGTTATAGGAAGTTGTGTGCCATTATAGGCAGTCGTGTGCCCAGTATAGGCAGTCGTGTGCCCTTTATAGCAGTTGTATGCCAGTTAAAGGCGGTTATGTGGCTGTTATAGGCAGTCGTGTGCCCATTATAGGCAGTTGTATGCCAGGTATAGGCAGCTGTATGCCAGTTATAGGTGGTTATGTGGCCGTAATAGGCAGTGGTGTGCCCAGTATAGGAGTAGTTGTATGCACATGATAGGCAGTCGTGTGCTCATAGGCAGTCGTGTGCTCGTTATAGGCAGTCGAATGCCGTTATAGGCAGTCGTTATGCCAGTTATAGGCAGTCGTGTGCTCGTTATAGGCAGTCGTTTGCACGTTATAGGCAGTTGTATGCCAGTTAAAGGCGGTTATGTGCTCATTATAGGCAGTCGTGTGCCCGTTATAGGCAGTCGTGTGCTCGTTATAGGCAGTTGTATGCCCATTGTAGGCAGTTTGTATGCCAGTTACAAGCGGTTATGTGGCCGTTATAGGCAGTCGTGTGCCCTTTTATAGGCAGTCTTGTGCCCTTTATAGGCAGTTGTATGCTAGTTAAAGGCGTTTTATGTGGCCGTTATAGGCAGTCGTGTGCTCATATTCAGTTTTGTGCCCATTATAGGCAGTCGTAAGCTCTCTATATTTAGTTGTTTGCCTGTTATAGACAGTCGTGTGCTCATATTAAACAAATTCCTCGTATGTGTGAACATACCTGGCAATAAAGCTCTTCTGATTCTGATTCTGATTCTGATATTCAGTTGGATGCCAGTAATAAGCAGTTGTGTGCTCGTTATAGGCAGTCGTGTGCCAGTTATAACTGTTTACAACTGCTTTTAATTGCTACCACTGGTGTCTAGCTGTTATAATATCCCTAACACTGCTTAATAATTGATTATAAGCAGTTATGAGACCGCCGTGAGTGGCTGATCAGGTCTGCATATGTTGTCGTCTGCTCAGATGTTCACGAATCTGCTTCTGGAAGATCCTCAGTCCCATTCGAGCATGAGAGGCTTCATTCAGAGCTTTATTCTGCACACACTGCTGAAACCTCTTAGTGGAGGAGTGATGGGAACACACAGTCTGGTGCCACATGAGGAACAGGCTGGAGACGGAGCCCGGATCACCATCACACCACTGTGCAGGAACTTCCTGTAGAGATGTAGGTCTGCTGTGTCACTTCCCCTCGCCGAAAACCACACCAAATCCACCTTTCAGAGGAGTCAACACTGAAGATTAGATGATCTGAGAGATTAAACTACGCCAGTGCTCACCAACCTGTTTTTAGCTCAAGATCCATCTAAAAGCTGAAGATCTACACATTTAAAAATGACAGGAAAATAAAGCTGCATTTCCAGCTCATGGCCTTTAATTCAACATTTTTGAATATGTAAAAAGCCCTATTTTAATTTTTTTAATTGATGCAACCAAAAAAAATCGATCTGGGTGACATTTGGAGGGGGGCGTTTGGGTGACAAACAATGCACTGTAACATCAGACCATACGAAATGACTGTGAACTAAAAAAAAAATATTGGTAAGATAGTTTTCAATGATACTTTAAGCAATAATCAGATCATATCAAATGCCTGTGAACTTAAAAAAATGAATTATCCTTTAGCAGGTACTGCATTAGCATTTTATAAATGAGCTGTAAAAAATCTACAAATAACAAAAATATTAATAACAAATGAAAACCTCATCATTAATGCTGGTGTAAGAGGCTAAAATATCACATGCATTGTTTATATGGCAAAACATCACGTCTTTTTGACTCAAGAAGGTCCATACTGACTCAAAGGCAGATACTGATAAGATCAGGGCCTGGTGTGTGGACTTTGGGGGTTTTACGATGTGGTCACATGTTTATTAGTCAGTTTGAATGTCTCAGCATTTGGACTCGGCAGAACGACAGTTCGAACCACTGTGGTTTTAAAACCCATTCCTACACTGGACAAAGATTAATCACATCCAGAATAAAAGTTTTTGACATAATGTCTGTTTTTATATATATATATATATATATATATATATATATATATATATATATATATATATATTATATATATACATATATATATCTATATATATATATATATATATATATACATACATATATATATATATATATATCTATATATATATATATATATATATATATTATATATATATATATATATATATATAATATATATATATATATATATATATATTAGGGGTGTATCGGTTCTCAAAAATCACAGTTCGATACGACACGACACAATGGTGTCACGGTTCGATATGTTTTCGATACAGCAAATAAAGAAAAACGCAGAGGATTTCTCTGATTTACATTTTTTAATGCATTAAAACTGACATCATTAAAGTTTGATCTTGTTTTTTTTCTTTTACTTTAAACAGTGATAGAGCTGTACTCCTGGGTTTCTGCTTATCAGCAAATTATACAAATCCTTCTTTATACTCAAAACCAAAAAGCTGCTTATTAAAAAATAAATATAATATTGTAGGAGTTAAACAAATAAAAGAAAATAATAATTTAGTTTTTTATATTGAACTCAGCTTCAAGTATTTTTTTTTTATTTTCAGACAGATGAGTGTCCACCTTTTCTTCAGACAGCACAGATCTGCTTGATTTGACTGTCACCTGGCATTTTAGTGGATCTGAAAGCAGGAATTATCTGACTGAAATGGGATTATGAAGGAATAATGTAACAGGGTTCTATTACATTTAACATTTTCTTAAAACCCGAAATTTCCACTACCGATTAAGGTCTCTCATATGCACAGCTATAAATGTACCGATCGCCTCTGTGATTTGTTTTCCCCAGTTCGAATCTGTAGGAATTGCCTGTCTGAATGCTGTTCCACGATTTCAGGAAGATTATCATTCGTTTGCGGACATCCAGGAGTCTCATTGCATTTGAGGGAGACTACTGAAACATCTGGGAGACTTGGGATGTCTGGGATTACATTAACGTTACTAGCCATTTTGCGAGCTAGTGCAGCGCGTGCCTGACTAGAGTAGTGTTTGGAGGTGGGCAGGTGTGGTGATATGTGAACAGGTTATTGAGATTGGCTGTTTTGTGTCAGGGTTCCAGGGTTGCTGGGGCAATGGGGCGGAGCCAGCACGAGGCTGACACAGAAGATAGCCAGATAGCTAATGAGTGCATGCTTCAATAAAGTGAAATTCTGAGTTTCAATGGTTCTACTGTTTAACATGGACAGCGGGGAAGGCAGCATGTTGTCTGCCCACGTCATTTGGGATGCCATGTTGAGGGTTGCTGCAATGAAAACATTATATTTGTAACTTATGTTTTTAGATGTTAGTCTGAATCGAATCGTTCAGTTTGTAATGCGTACCGAACCGAAAGTCTCGTACCGAATGGTTCAATATGAATACGCATATCGTTACACCCTTAAAAAAATAAATAAATAAATAAAAAAAAAAAAATAATAATAATAAAAAAAAAAAATATATATATATATATATATATATATTATATTCAGCCCATCTCTGGGAAACATCCATACACCACTCATTCACACTTATACATTCTACGATCAAACACGGCAAAGCAAGACGAAGGAAACGCGTTGTAATGTCACTATAACAGTAAACAAGATTAGAGTGTGTGTCCTGTGCTGCTTAAACAGTGTGTGTAATCAGTCCTTGACAATCCTCCAGCGGTGTGTATGCAATCAGTCAGGATCAGGAACCGCTGTGTGTGTGTGTGTGTGTGTGTGCGGAGTGCATGTATGAAGTGTAATGAAATGGCAGATTTGTAGTCCTTTAGTGATCCGTGTAAATACCAGCGATCTGCTGGATCACTGGTGACCGTGATATTTTTATCCAAGGTTATCATACCATCAGAAACTTGTACCGTGCCATGCCTCTCTCTTTACTGCATTTCATTGCCTTGTACTTGTACATGTGTAATGACAATAAGGTTGAATCTAATCTAATCTCACTCACACACACACATGCATAGACACAAAGCACACAAAACTATTTTGTTGCATAGATATTTAAATTCACATATATAATTTGTACCATATATAGCTTATATCTGAATAGAAATAAATATTTACTCAAAGTATATTATGCATTTATAAATACACACCATGCATGCATATATTTATTCATGAATTTACTATCATCTTCTATGTGAAGCTGCTTTGACACAATCTACATTGTAAAAGTCCTATACAAATAAAGGGGGAATTGAATTGAATATACACAGTACACACGTATTAGGACAACTTATTCTGGGATGCGATTAATCAGGATTAATTAATAGGAACGGGCATAGCAAACATTTTAAAAGTGGGGGATGGCTGTATGAGATCATACGTTAATATAATTATTAATCGCCTGTTCTAAATGGTCTGTCTCTAAAAGTGAGGGGGACGTATCCCCCCCCGTCCCCCCCCCTGTTACTACGCCCTGTATAGGAATACAAACTGCTGCTGACAGCTGGATCTAAGTGTGGGAGTTTAGAGTGAGATCACCACTGAAGGCATTTGTCTGAAGTGAGGCGGCCTTTTAAAGGTGCTTTTTCTATTGGCAGTGAGAGTTTTGTGTGGTTTAAACCTCGCGGTTTTGCAGTTTAATAATAAAAAGTTGAGGTGTTTTCAACTCCATGCGCTGTGTAGTAGTCTTCTGTCATTTTCTGGATCTACCAGTCAATCGCCATCAATCTCTAATCTACACCACAGAGTCTCAGAGTCTCCAATACCTGCGTTCATGAAATCTGATCTGTACAGACACGTCGAGCTGAAATCATCATCCTTCCAGAATCCATAGTCCTTCCTGATCACCTGCAGATCAACAGAGATATAGGGCCTGTTTACTCCTGGTCACTTCCTGTGTGTTTTCTGAGCGTATCGCTCTCTGAAAACATTTCCACTTGCTTTTGAGCACATGAATGAGTCTCTGCTAAACTGATGCAATTCTGATCTTCAAATCCTGCGCAATATGCTAATTTAACTAGGTTATGTTGACAAAATCAGCATCAGATACACCACAATGTTTTGCATTTACACTCACCGGCCACTTTATTAGGGACACCTCTCCAGTTGTTCGTTAACGCAAATTTCTAATCACCAATCACATGGCAGCAGCTCACTGCATTTAGGCATGTAGACATGGTCAAGACGATCTGCTGCAGGTCAAAGTGAGCATCAGAATGGGAAGAAAGGGGATTTAAGAGACTGAACGTGGCATGGTTGTTGCTGCCAGACGGGCTGGTCTGAGTATTTCAGAAACTGCTGATCTACTGGGATTTTCATGAACAACCATCTCTAGGGTTTACAGAGAATGGTCCGACAAAGTGGAAATATCCAGTGAGCGGCAGTTCTGTGGGCGCAAATGCCTTGTTGATGCCAGAGGTCAGAGGAGAATGGCCAGACTGGTTCCAGCTGATAGAAAGGCAACAGTAACTCAAATAAGCACTCGTTACAACCGAGGTCTGCAGAAGAGCATCTCTGAACACACAACACGTCCAACCTTGAGGCGGATGGGCTACAGCAGCAGAAGACCACACCGGGTGCCGCTCCTGTCAGCTAAGAACAGGAAACTGAGGCTACAATTCACACAGGCTCCCCAAAACTGGACAATAGAAGATTGGAGAAACGTCGCCTGGTCTGATGAGTCTCCATTTTCTGCTGACACATTCGGATGCTCGGCTCACAATTTGGCCTCAACAACATGAAAGCATGGATCCATCCTGCCTTGTATCAGCGGTTCAGGCTGCTGGTGGTGGTGTAATGGTGTGGGGGAGATTTTCTTTGGGTCCATTAGTACCAATTGAGCATGGTGTCAACACCACAGCCTACCTGAGTATGTTGCTGACCATGTCCATCCCTTTATGACCACAGTGTCTCCATGATGGCTACTTCCAGCAGGATAACACACCATGTCATAAAGCACCAATCATCTCAGACTGGTTTCTTGAACATGGACAATGAGTTCACTGTACTCAAATGGCCTCCACAGTCACCAGAGCTCAATCTATTCTTCTCGTGTTTCTTATTGGATGAAAACGCTGCTTTATTCACTAATGTTTTAGGCAGTATTATAGTTTTGTGCATCTAATTCACATTTTTGGACTGAAACACAGCTACTGACAGTGACTTGGAGAGCTCTTACCATCTGCTGTTGAGCAGAGGAACATGCTGACCGTTAGAGGAGTTCTGGATTATACAGACTGAACATCACTGGATAGAAAACCTTCTGACCTGCAACAGCACGCAACACACCAACAAGAGTTCAGTACATGAGCTCCAACAGTCTGAGATCACACTAAACATACGACTTTATATTTAACCCAACATAAGTAAGAAAAACCAACACTTTCTCTCTTCTAAAATCGCTCTACCTGGTTGTGCGTTGATGCGGCAGGAGTGAGGAACTCTGCGGTGGAAGTGGACGTGTACATCACAGAAAACACAGGAGCACGTTGTTGTGTTTCCAGGCTCGAGCTCCAACATCCAGCGCTCGGCCTTCTGGAGAACTCTTCATTCAGACGGATCAGAGTCACGTTCCTGTACTTCATTCTCCTGCAGAACACAAACACACACACACACACACACACACACACGATCAGCTTGTATTCAGAAGAAACATTCTTAAAAAGAGTTTCATTAATTTTGCTTCGGCTTGTCCCTTTATTCATCAGGGGTCGCCACAGCGGAATGAACCGCCAACTATTCCAGCATGTGTTTTACACAGAGGATGCCCTTCCAGCTGCAACCCAGTACTAGGAAACACCCATACACACTCATTCACACACACACACACACACACACTCATACACTATGGCCAGTTTAGTTGATCAGTTCCCCTATAGCGCATGTGTTTGGACTGTGGTGGAAACCGGAGCACCCGGAGGAAACCCACGCCAAACACAGGGAGACATGAAAACTCCACACAGAAACACACACTGACCCAGCTGGGACTCAAACCAGTGTCCTTGCTGTGAGGCGACAGTGCGACATTACTGAGCCACCGTGTCGCCTAAGAGAGCTCATTCTACCTTGATATTACGTCCAGAATTCCCTTCACTTCTCCATCTTCTCAGACCCAAACAACACCACGGTGAGATGCCGTCTGTCCATCTGACCAATGCAGACCTCGCTAAGACACAGAAATCAAGCAAGTTTGTGAACTCCTTGCAGAATCACTGAATAATTTTAACAAAATGAGAGCTCAAACTGCATGTTGTTTTAATCTAATGTCCTGAGTAAGATCTTTTACATAATAGATGTTTACAAATTGTTCGCATGACAAAATAACTGAAATGATTAAAATAACCCTGTGCAAAAGTTTGTGAACCCTACTATTGTGCACTTTTTATGATGATGATTAAGAGCAGGGGGCTGAAAGCATTTGGAAGATGAAGATCAAAATTAATCTGTTTTGTCCTGGAAGAAAAATTAAAGTACAAATGATCTGTTATTTCTGAAGGATGGTGCGTCAATCTTTTCAGAGGTTTGCTTCACTCCTCGACTGTTAATGCATGGTGTTTGAAGAACCATCACAAACCAAAACAATACAAATAAAATAAACAGCCACAGGTCATCCTAACCACAGGATTCACAAACCTTTGCACTGGGTTATTTGAATAATTTCACTTTGCTTTGTCTTGTGAGCTATACAGTTGAAGTCAGAATTATTAGCCCTCCTAAATTATCCCTCCCCCTCCACCCTGTGTATTTTCCCCCAGTTTTCAGTTTAATGGGAACTGATAGTTTTAATTGTATAGTTTTTATAAACTCATCTCTAATAACTGATTTATTTTCTCTTTGTCATGATGACAGTAAATAATATTAGACTAGATATTCTTCAAGACACTTCTATATAGCTTAAAGTGACATTTAAAGGCTTAACTAGGGTAATTAGGGTAAAGTTAGGGTAATTAGGCAAGTCATTGTATAACTGGTTTATTCAGGAGACAATCCAACACTAATATTGCTGAAGGGGGCTATAATATTGAGCTTAAAATGGGTTTAAATTTAAAAACTGCTTTTATTCTTGCTGAAATAAAACAAATAAGACTTTCTCCAGAAGAAACAATATTAGAGGGAATACTGTGAGAAATTTCCTGAATCTGTTCAACATCATTTGGGGAATATTTGAGAAAGAAAAACATTCACAGGAGGATGAGTAATTCTGACTTCAGTATGTGAACCTCTCTTATGTAGAGATTCTACTCAGGACAGTACTAAATAACATTAATTCTGTGAGATCTCTTTAAACTTTGTTGAAATCATTGACATTCATCGATCCCTCAAGTAGTTTTTAAACCTTTCCAGCAGCCCTGTAGTTCATGCATGGGTAAAATGAAGTAGGAAGCTGTGTGTGTTTTACCTGAATTGTTGCATGAATCGTCTGAATGTGTCCCACTGTGTTTGGTCAATGGTATGATTATATTGATGAGGATCTGTGAGGCGTCCAGCAGATCCTCTCTGACTTTCACCAGCGGTGCGAAAGGACGGAAGAAAACGAGTCTCCTGAAGTCTGGAACGTCGTTATCTCCGGAATGCAAGATCATATGTAGTTCCTGTGCCCTGCTCTGTGCGAAAGATTCCTGTCAGTGTAGAGAGCGTGGCATTTGTTGACATCCTCCAATACCGGTTGATATTCAATAGCTTGAAACGCCAAATAACCTATTCATTTCAACTGCAAATGGTGGAAATGTCTCGTTTGGGGTCATGACTTGTACAAGCGCAAAGTTGTCCACATGTAGATGGGTTTGGGCTGAACACAATTTTAACACAAATGAAGGGTCCCACTTTATATTAAGTGGCCTTAACTATATATGTACTTACACAGAATTAATAGTTCGTTAAAATGTACTTATTGTGTAAATATTATGTATTTACTGTGTACTTATACTGAGTAAATACCTGTATTGTAATTCATCTGTAACTAACTTTTGTAATTACATTTTGTAGTTACAACTGTTGACCATCCCTACACCTTAACCCACCTTAAACCTACCCATGCCACCAAACCTGGCCCTAACCCAACCCCTATCCCAACTCAAGAGCACCACAAGTGTTCTCAAATACATTATGAACACAGTACGTACATCGTATTTATTTGTGATTGCAAGTACATAGTAGTTAAGACACTTAATATAAAGTGGGACCAAATGAAGTGACCTACATTGGTTTTCATTCAATTTACCAAAATTGACAATGATTATTGTAGTTGTTGTTGTTGTGTTGTTGTTGTTGTTAATTTTGGTATCTGCCAACGGTTATTTTTGTTAAAATCAGTATCTGTATTGACCTGGGGTCCGTTCTTCGTACCTGGATACTCAATTAGCTGGATTTGTTTATGACGATTTGACATGATCCAGGATCGTTTAGTTCTTCAAAACTCATTGAGACTTGTTGTCATAGCAACAGTTCTGGTAGCTCAAACCTGCTCGGAAGCAGGCTCATTTCATATAAACAGGATTAGATCGGGTCATTTCGAGGTAAAGTATGAACGTATGTACCAAATTCTGAATATTTTCTTACAGGAGTTATATACACTTGGGAAAATAGTAAATATATATTTTTAACTATAATATACTATATAAAACTATATAAAGTTAAAAAGTATATGTTAATAAAACTTCTGCAATCTGCACTCTGAAATAAAAGTACAAAGACTGCCACCTGGTGGTTCAAAGAGAACATTTATTGATTAACTTTTTAGAGCATAATATTCAACTTTTTTTAAAAAAGGATAATAATTTATGCAGTTATGCACGATTTTACTGCTAATACGACAGTGATTTGATGCTTTTCAAAAGTTTACCGATATAAAATGCTTTTTTGATGCCAAATTAATTCATGCAGTTATTCCTTACGCCAATTAAAAATCTTGAGTAGGTCTAGGCTACTCTAAAGAAAATCTTCTCTAAATGTAGAACTACATTGAGATGCATTGAAATACATGATGAATACTCTTGACAGATGAAAACTGTAAGCCTGCAGCTCACAACAACTGGAAAGTTATTGCGTATCATATTTAACAAACCGTTTACTGCTAATATTATGTAATTTAGCTCACATGGATAATTGAATATTAATCAGATGATGTCATTATGCTGCTGTGCCGTCAGCCAATCATGCATTGCTGATCATGATATCGAGGATTGATAGAGCTGTCCTTCACAACACACACATTTCCGCATTTCCACTATCGGGCCAGTGCGAGCCAGGGCTTTAATCGGGCCAGGCCGGGCCAATAGCCAGGGAGGTTGAGAAATGAGGCCGAAATCATGTCGCGTTTCCATGTCGGGCTAGTTGCTCGCAGGCGTCACGCAAAACACCACCCCCAGAACGTCCCCCAATCAAAACATCACCACAACCCGCCCACTTCAGCGGGGAACAAAAAACCAAATTATAAACCACAAACCCAACCTGGCAATCACTACGAGAGCTGGAAGATGGAGAACACCGAAGTGATGGCTTTTTACTGTTTGTGGTCTTGTTGGTGTAAGGCCAGACAGCGATCCCTGGATAAGGACATTCGAGTTCGGCGGCATTTACTTCGAACACAGATTTTTCTTAGTGAGTTGATCAAGCGCGATAGCAAACAATGTAAGGGAAGAAAGCATCTTGTCTCCTCTTTACCTGACAGGAAAACTCCGCCTTTTGTACGTAACCCCGCCCCGAAGCCCCAGTTGGCCCTCCTTGGCCCAAGGTATTCGGCGGGCCGAAAAAAAGGCCGGACGCTGGCCCCAAGGAAGCCCCGCTTTGGCCCGATTACGCCCCGGAAGTGATAGTGGAAACGCGACTGGCCTTGGCTCGCCCTGGCTCGCTCGCTTAGGCGCGATAGTGGAAACGCGGCTAGTGATCTCAGATCAGTTCATCCAGATATCATATCTGATTCGTGAACTTGTTTGAAGAACCAAATTAGCCAAAGATCGGTTATAGAGATTAACAGATCCTGGATCTGCCAAATCATCTTAGATCATTTAAGCGAGGTACAAAGAGCAACCCCAGAAGTAGTTTGTTAGTTGTTGTTGTTGTTGTTGTTGTTGTTGTTGTTGTTAATAGTGGTATCAGCCGGAGGGTGTTTATGTTAAAGTCAGTATCTGTATCAGCCAAAGGCTTTTTTTGGTAATATCGGTATCGGTATCAGTCAAAGGTTGTTGTTGTTGTTGTTGTTGTTGTTGTTGTTGTTGTTAATCTGTATTGGTTAAATTCTTCTTTTTTTTATCTGTATTGGTATCGGTTTAAGTTTTTATTGATATCAGCTGAAGGGATTTTTTTTGTTTAAATCAGAATCTGTATTGGTAAACTCTACATCGGTCAAAGGTGGTTTTTTTTTTGTTAAAATCAGTAGCAGTATTGAAATCAGCTGAAGGTTTTTTTTTTTTTTTGTTAAAATTGGCATCTATTGGTATCGGTCGAAGGATATTTGTTAAACTCTGTATTGGTCAAAGGTTTTTTGTTAAATTGGTACTGGATAAAGTTTGTTAAATCAGATATCTGTGTTGGTCAGTTTTTTGTTGAAATTGGTATCGGTATTGAAATTGGCTGAAGGTTTTTTTGTTTAAATCGGAATCTGTATTGGTATCGGCTGAAGGCTTGTTAAACTCCTAGATTGGTCAAAGGTTTTTATTTAAATGAGTAGCAGTAATTGATATTGGTCAGTTTTTTTGTTAAAATTGGTATCGGTATTGATATCGGCTGAAGGTTTTGTGTTTAAATTGGAATCTGTATTGGCTAAAGGCTTTGTTAAACTTTATATTGGTCAATGGTTTTTCATTTAAACGAGTGTCAGTATTGATATTTGTCAGTTTTTATTTTTTAAATTTAATTTCGTTATTAAAATTAGTATCAGGTTTTTTGTTAACATTGATATGGGTTATCGGTCAAGTTTTTTTTTTTTTTTTTTTTATAAACTCTGTATTGGTATTGGTCAATGTTTTTTGTTAAATCAGTCTCTGCATTGGCCAAAAAAATCCTATGGGTCCATCGCTAAGTATCGCATTACATCAGTATGTTATTTCTGACCTTCATAGAAGTGTTTTGGAGAGTAAATCCCTCCTGGTCTGTGAGTCTCCGGGCTCCGGCTGGTTCAGCAGGTGTAGCGCCGCCTCCAGAGCCTCGTTCAGCTCATTCCTGCGGTCAGGTCGGAGCTCTGCCTCCTCTGGCCGTCTACTGAGGCCAGTCTCCAGCTGACAAACGCTGTGGAGCTAAGCTCTGGAAGGGCAGAAACTGTGAACTCGTCCTCCAACCGGTCTGCAGATCTGCTCTCGGCCCGGACGATCTGCTGATGAAGGAAATTTTGCAGCTCCTGCTGATCCTCTGGATTGTGCAAATGCAGACCAGCGCAGTTTGTCCCGTAGCTCTGAGATCAGGGCAAGAGAGTTGAGGGTTAAAAGAGTTGACATAAACAAAGCTGACAGGAAAAAGTAAAAACAGGGTTGACGGTTAACAGGGGTGATGAGGAAACAGAGTTGCGGGTGTTAACAGAGTAGACAGATAACGGAGTTGACTGATAATGGGGTTGATGGGAGAACAGGGTTGACTGGAGAATGTAGTTGACTGTGTAACAGATTTGACTGAGAACAGAGTTGAACGGAGTTGATGGTATAACTGAGTTGACTGTGTACCGAAGTTGACGGATAACGAAGTTGAGGATAACGGACTTGACGGATTAAGGGTAAATGGAAAACAAAGTTGATGGGGAAAACAGTTGACGGGCGTAACAGACTTGACTGTGTACGGATCGTGACGGTGTAACGGAGTTGGACGGTTTGTAACGGAAGTTGACGGTTGTAACGGAGTGTGGGGGTATAACGGAGTTGACTGTTAGCGGAGTTGACTGTATAGCGGAGTTGACGGTGTAACGGAGTTGATGGTTGTAACGGGAGTTGGGGTGTAACGGAGTTGGATGTATAGCGGAGTTGCCTGTTATAACGGAGTTGACGGTTGTAACGGAGTTGGGGGTTGTAACGGAGAGTTGACTGTATAGCGGAGTGACGGTGTAACGGAGTTGGGGGTGTAACGGAGTTGACGGTTATAGCGGAGTGACTGTATAACGGAGTTGGGGGTTTGTAACGGAGTGACTGTTATAGCGGAGTTGACGGTTGTTACTGAGTGGGGGTGTAACGGAGTTGACTGTATAGCGGAGTTGACAGTATAACGGAGTTGGGGGTGAACGGAGTTGACTGTATAGCAGAGTTGACAGTATAACGGAGTTGACGGTATAACGGAGTTGACTGTATAGCGGAGTTGACGGTGTAACGGAGTTGGGGTGTATCGGAGTTGACTGTATAGCAGAGTTGACGGTATAACGGAGTTGACGTGTAACGGAGTTGGGGCTGTAACGGAGTTGACTGTATAGCGGAGTTGTCGGTATAACGAGTTGATGTATAGCGTTGAGTTGACGGTTGTACGGAGGTGTGAGTTGAGGTGTTGGGTGTAGCGGAGTTGACGTTATTATAGCGGAGTTGACTGTTAGCGGAGTTGACGGTGTAAGGAGTTGAGCGGTGTGTAACGGAGTTGACGGGTTGTTTGTAACGGAGTTGACGGGTTGTGTAGCGGAGTTGACGGTTGCGTTTTGTGTAGCGGAGAGTTGACGGTTGTGTTGTAGGGGTTGGTGTAACGGAGTTGACGGTGTAACGGAGTTGACGGTGTAACGGAGTTGACGGTGTACGGAGTTGACTGTGTAGCGTAGTTGACTGTGTAGCGGAGTTGACTGTGTAGCGGAGTTGACTGTGTAGCGGAGTTGACTGGGTAGCGGAGTTGACGGGTGTAGCGGAGTTGACTGTATAGCGGAAGTTGACGGTGTACGGAGTTGACGGTGTAACGGAGTTGACTGTGTAACGGAGTTGACGGTGTAAACGGAGTTGACGGTGTACCGGAGTTTGACTGTATAGCGGAGTTGACGGTAGTAACAGAGTTGACTGTATAGCGGAGTTGACGGTGTAACAGAGTTGGACTGTATAGCGGTTGACGGTGTAACGGAGTTGACTGTATAGCGGAGTTGACTGTGTAACGGAGTTGACTGTATAGCGGAGTTGGCTGTGTAACGGAGTTGACGGTGTAACGAGTTGATGGTGTAACGGAGTTGACTGTATAGCGGAGTTGGCTTTGTAACAGAGTTGACCGTATAACCTTGTATGAGTCTGCTGAGGTTGGAGGAAAGCTGCAGAAAGTGCTGGTCCTGAAGATCCAGCAAAATCTGGTCCAGATCTCCTCCTTTTGGTCTTTCAGTTTGCATGCGAGTCCTGCAGGACTGACGATACAGCAGAAGAACACAGAAAAAGAGCAGAGCCCAAAACACACAGCGGAGGGAGCATCTCATGACGGAAACACACCAATGACCACTCACTCCTCAGGATAAATGTGCTTTTATGGCATCGACGGACCTTTATTTATCATACAGAAAAAGGTTCTGTAGAGAGGAAAAAATTCCTTCAGATTAATCTGTTTTAAAGGAACAAATCTAGGAGCCTAAATATTTTATATACAGCATCATTATGAAAACCCCCAGTCGGTTATTCACTGAAATGTTTCTTTTATTTACTTTTATTTATGAGGTGTATTTTAGTTATTTCATTTGTACTTTTTATTTTGTATTATGTAATTAGATTTATTTTTATTTAATTAAATTTTTTTCTAATATTATTAATTTTATTTGTACTTATTTACTTATTTTATTTAGATTTTTTTTTCTATTTAGATTATTTTTATTTTATGTTTATTTAATTTTTATATTATTTATTTTATGGTTGCTAATTTTTCTGAAGTCTAAAATCAGACACAAAATAAAACAAGATATCTGGCAACAGGAAAAAATAAGAAAGTATTCAACAACAAATAAGCAAACAGCAAATCTTACCCCCAAAACCCACCCAGAGGCCAAATCATTAATAACAATAGTAATAAATGAATAGATGAATTAACTAAAATGATGATAAAACTCCTATAAAATTGACTCAAATGTTAATCTTTAAGAGTGAATAATGCAGATCTGAGGTATGTTGAAATTAAACTGTCAGTGAAACAGCATCATGTGATTTCATCCATAGTTTTGGTTCAGAATTCCTGATGGTTCAGTTTCCTTGACATAATAATACATCCAGCGTTTCATAAAGTCCATCTGAAATCAGAGAAAACATGAAGGTGTGTTTGAGACACAGATCAGCAAAATGCACTGATAAACAAACACTGAACCAGACATTATTCTGGATATGAATACACTCACAAAAACTCCAAACAACGATTTAGAATTTACTTTAAATGTTTATTACAAAGAAACAGCAAGAAACAGCAAATTAAATTTGCAATATTTAGAGAGAGAAAATCTATAGGATTTAGCATAGAACTAAATGTAAGGATTTTTATTCAATGTTTAACTACATCCAATAGAGCACCTTTGGGATGTGGTGGAACGGGAGATTGGCATCATGGATGTGCAGCCGACAAATCTGCAGCAACTGCGTGATGCTATCATGTCAATATGGACCAAAATCTCTGAGGAATATTTACAGTAGCTTGTTGAATCTCTGCCACCAAGGATTAAGGCAGTTCTGAAGACAAAAAAGGGGTCTAACCCAGTCCTAGTGAGGTGTACCTAATAAAGTGGCCGGTGAGTGTACATCATTATCATTACCTAAAACCACACACACACACACACACACATAAACATTTGTGTGTCTTGAAAGTAAATAAATATAACTAATATAAAGTGAAATAAAATGTAGGCAGCATTTCTCATTTTCACTAAATAATTCAACTAAAATATAATCAAATATTTAGTCAAAAAATTAAAGACACTTAAGCTAATAATTAAACTATAATAATAAAGTAAAAACTATCTAGGCATATAAAAACAAATCTAAAAACACCAATCAAATTACAGTTTTAAAATGGATTAAGAAAACACAGGAAAGTAAACTTTAAAGTACTGTTCTTATAATAAAATAACACTCAATCGCAGATTACTGAAACCACTCTCTGCCCTATAATTAAATTAGCCAATAAATTAACACTCAAATAAATTCATTTATTTTCAGGACTTGATTTCTTTTAATCCCATTTTGCTTTTTTTCAGTGCCTAAAATCTGCATTAAACTATTTCCTTAACATTTTAAGCACACTTTAACTCTTCAGTTTGCAAAAAAAGAGAGTCAGAAGTCCTACCTGCAGATTCACAATCCATCACAAGCGTGCAGTATTTATTCACTATATATTTTCAAGAGCGTAATGAAGAGACGTGTGCTTACAGTATAGGAGACGGTGGTGTTGTGAAGGGCTCCTCTGTGTGCAGTGAGGCATCATGGGTAATGAGAGACTGTTTGCACATGCTGCTTGTGTAAATACAGCAGACGCTCATAATACTGCTTTTCAGAATAATTCCAGAGTTTCACTTGCTATTAAACATCTGTAATCTTCATAATGCATCTACAGAACTCTGTTCTCACATACCACGTCCATTTGGACTGAGGAGCTGTTATTTTGGGACAGAAGTAACTTAATATCTTACTAAAATATTATTATTAAAGGCGGCACGGTGGCTCAGTGGTGTTTCACTGTGGCCTCACAGCAAGAAGGTCGCAGGTTTGAGTCCCAGCTGGGTCAGTTGCTGTTTCTGTGTGGAGTTCTCCTTGTGTTGGTGTGGGTTTCCTCCGGGTGCTCCAGTTTCCCCAACAGTCCAAACACATGCGCTATAGGGGAATTGATGAACTAAATTGGTCATAGTGTATGAGTGCGTGTGTGTGTGTGTGTGTGAATGGGTGTTTCCCACTACTGGGTTGCAGCTGGAAAGGCATCCGCTGTGTAAAACATATGCTGGAATAGTTGGTGGTTCATTCCTCTGTGGTGACCCCTGATGAATAAGGGACTAAGCCGAAGGAACGTGAATGAATGAATGAATTATTATTAAAATCAAGCTGCATTTGGGGAACTTCTTGTTAATGAGTAAACGTGTAAATATTACAATCTAACTTTCACCATGGTTTTACAGCATTTACTGCTATTATTAAAGAAAATAAAAGGGGGAAACCTAGACAGAGGCTGTCAAAAATAAGTGTAGGACTCTTTACTTCATATTTACAAATCCAAATGTCCCTAAATACACACAAACATTCATTTATTCGCTCTTTTTCCAGCTTAGTCTATATTTTAGGAAGGGGTCACCACAGTGGAATGAACCGCCAACTTTTCCAACATATGTTTTACAGCCAATGCCCTTCCAGCTGCAACCTAGTACTGGGAAACACCCATACACACTAATTCTCATACACACACTCATACACTATGGCCAGTTTAGTTCATCAGTTCCCCTATAGCGCATGTGTTTGGACTGTGGGGGAAACCGGAGCACCCGGAGGAAACCCACACCAACACGGGGAGAACATGCAAACTCCACACAAAAACACTAACTGACCCAGCTGGGACTCGAACCAGTGACCTTCTTGCTGTGAGGCGACAGTGCTAACCACTAAGCCACCGTGCCACCCCTACTAACATTATTTTTAGAGATAATGTGATATCATTTGTGCTATTATTCAAAACGGTTTTATTTTTGCTGAATATAGAAAGATGATCTTGAAGATGAATAATTCCAGAATCATCCAAAATTCAGGGCCAAATGTGTCAGAGTATGTGCAAAAATACAAATGCACATATATAATGATGTAGATTACATTACAGAAGTATATTTGACACTTAAAGCAGCTCATACCAGCTCAGAAATCAAAAGTAACCATGTTGATGTTGTTCGCTCACATTGCTAGTTTTGTGGTGAACGATTCATCTGTGCGTGTCATTAAAGAGCCCATATTATGGGTTTTTGAAAATGCCCTTCCATGTAGTGTGTAACACAGCTCTAAGTGAAGTGAAATATCCAAGGCTTAAATCTGTAAGTGTACAGTGTTTAAAACTATTGATTCATCTATAAAAGAGTCGACTCATAGTGCTTCAAACGAGTCGTCTTGATAACGAGTCATTAGGTGTTTCGCGATGACGCAGCCACGAAACACAAGCCTCGCCAGTAGTTACGCGCGCAAACCAGGGAGATTTGAAACCTGCGGCCCCGCCCACTAACACAGAAAAAACACTAGACACACACACACAGACGCCGCCGGTCCAATGAAGTCACGCTGTGCTCAGATGGATAATATTGACAGTCTCTACCCAAAGATGAGTTGTGAACTGTGAAGAGTCAGTGGTTGAGGTTTATTCACTAGTGTAAGTAAGTGCGATTAAAATTGTTGCCTCGTTTACTCTAGCTTGCAAATGATGTATTTATTGTGTTTTGTTACTTGTTAACCTGGTACAGTACACGCGGTTGCTCTTTATATTCTCTTATCACATGTAAGCCACGTTAAAAACGCGACACGTGCCGCTTTGTTTACGGATTTAACGTTAAATGCTTTTGTGAGCTCGCGTTCCACTGCCGTTTGTCATTGCTATGGCGATCGTAAGCTAGGAGACAGGAGAGGTGTCGATCTCCCTAGTTCTGTGGAGGAACGTGATGTGTTTATGTGTGTGTGTGTGTGTGTGTGAGAGAGAGAGAAAAAAAGAACAGGTCGAGTTTGTGACGCCTAGGGGCTAGGAGACAGGAGACTCGCGTCGCTTTCCCTAGTTCTTCTGAGGAGCGTTGTGTGTGAGAGAGAGAGAGAGAGAGAGAGAGAGAGAGAGAGAGAGAGAGAGAGAGAGAGAGAGAGAGAGAGAGAGAGAGAGAGAGAGAGAGGAGAGAGAGAGGAGAGAGAGAGAGGAGAGAGAGAGACTCGCGTCACTTTATAATATTGCATATTAGACTGTTGTTGGAGACCCTTACAACCTAAATATGACCCTATTTCATGTATAATATGGGCTCTTTAAGAAATAAAATAGTTTGCCCTGGCGACGCAGAGGTGCTGTCACCTCACAGCAAGAAGGTCGCTGGTTTGAGCCTCGGCTGAGTCAGTTGGTGTTTCTGTGTGGAGTTTGCATGTTCTCCCCGTGTTGGCGTGGGTTTCCTCCGCATGCTCCGGTGTCCCCCACAAGTCCGAACACATGCAGTAGGTGAATTGGGAAGGCTAAAATGTCCGTAGTGTATGTGTGTGAATGGGGTGTGTGGATGTGGATGTTTCCCAGAGATGGGTTGCAGCTGGAAGGGCATCCGCTGCGTAAAAACGTGCTGGATAAGTTGGCGGTTCATTCCGCTGTGGCGACCCCGGATTAATAAAAAGGAATAAGCTGAAAAGAAAATGAATGAATGAATGATTTGCCTTTTTAAATCTTTAATTTATATCTGAAAATGCACTTCCTGTTTGCTTTCAGTTAAATTCCCAGATTAGGTCTGAGGTATTGGGCGGGGCTAACAATTAACCACGCCCCTCCTATGACAACAATCAGAAATGGTGAGGAGGTTGTAATAACTCTCCTCAAACCCTTTTCTCCATCTTTCTGAATGAAACGCCTACTTTACTACATCCAATCAGCTCGCAGCAGAAAAAAAACAAGCCACGCCCACTGTTTTCTCATTTTATATTCTATTTCTCTAGGCACTGCATCATATTACAAAAAAAATCACGGTTGCAGCTTCCGGTTCATGCAGACTTTAAAGCCTTTGCAAAGTTGTGCAATTTCAAAGATATCCTGATGCATCTTTTGAGTCAAAACAGACCAGAACACATGGCTGAATTGACAAGAGACTCTTTAGGAATGCTTTTATTCATCAGTTGGTCTCACAAAGATCTCAGAAGAGAAAACGGGACTATTTACAGCATCAGAAACGGATGATGAACTCTTTAATGCTAACAAACAAACAAAAACCCAACCGAGACGTGAACCGATCATCTGTGACATCTCCAACGAAAACGACGAGTATAAAAATATCTCTGTGTGTCAAGACGGAAGCTGATGGAGACGTGGATCTCTCAGAACGGACTGATCTGGAGTCAGACAGATTCAGGATCCCACCATGTCATAGACGTAGATGTGATAGTCGTCGTTGAACTTGATGAAGTAAACGGAGGGTTTGGCCTGGACCTGCTGGATGATGGTGCCGAGCTTCTGCGCTCCGTCTTTATTCAGACACTCCACCTGCTTCCCCACCAGAGTCTCACTCGCTTCACCTGCTTCTCTGAGCTCAGCTGTCTCATCTGATGGAGAAACACACACACACAGAGATCATTATCTGATGGAGAAACACACACAATCATCATCATCATCACTATCATTACCATCATCATAGCCATCATCAACATCCTCATCACTATCATCATTACCATCTTCAACATCATTACCATCGACATCCATCATCACTATCATCATAACCATCTTCAACATTATCATTACCATCAACATTACCATCTTCAACATCATCATCACTATCATCATAACCATCGTCGTAGTCATTACCATCAACATTACCATCTTCAACATCATCATTACCATCATAACCATCGTCATCACTATCATCATTAATATCATCATTACCATCATCATTAACATCACTATGAACGTTACCATCGTCATCATCACTATCATCATTACCATCTTCAACATCATCATTACCATCATAACCATCGTCATCACTATCATCATTAATATCATCATTAACATCATCCTTAACATCACCATGAACGTTACCATCGTCATCATCACTATCATCATTACCATCTTCAACATTATCATTACCATCGTCATCATCTGCATCATTTCCATCATCACTATCATCATAACCATCGTCATCATCATTACCATCATCATTACCATCTTCAACATCATCATCACTATCATCATAGCCATCGTCATTACCATCATCATTACCATCTTCAACATCATCATCACTATCATCATAGCCATCGTCATTACCATCATCATTACCATCTTCAACATCATCATCACTATCATCATAGCCATCGTCATTACCATCAACATTACCATCTTCAACATCATCATTACCATCATAACCATCGTCATCACTATCATCATCAATATCATCATTAACATCACCATGAACGTTACCATCGTCATCATCACTATCATCATTACCATCTTCAACATTATCATTACCATCGTCATCACTACCATCATAACCATCGTCATCAATATCATCTTCAACATCATTACCATCGTCACCATCAACATTACCATCTTCACCATCATCATTACCATAGTCATCATCACCATCATAACCATCGTCATCACTATCGTCAATATCATCTTCAACATCATCATTACCATCGTCATTATCATCATTATCTTCAACATCATCATTACCATAGTCATCATCCCCATCATAACCATCGTCATCACTATCATCATCAATATCATCATTACCATCATCACCACCATCATTAACATCACCATCATCATCAACATTACCATCGTCATCATCACTATCATCATTACCATCTTCAACAATATCATTACCATCGTCATCATCATCATTACCATCATCACTATCATCATAACCATCGTCATCGTCATTACCATCAACATTACCATCTTCAACATCATCATTACCATCATAACCATCGTCATCACTATCATCATTAATATCATCATTAATATCATCATTAACATCACCATGAACGTTACCATCGTCATCATCACTATCATCATTACCATCTTCAACATTATCATTACCATCGTCATCACTACCATCATAACCATAGTCATCAATATCATCTTTAACATCATTACCATCGTCACCATAAACATTACCATCTTCACCATCATCATTACCATAGTCATCATCACCATCATAACCATCGTCATCACTATCATCAATATCATCTTCACCATCGCCATTATCATCATTATCTTCAACATCATCATTACCATAGTCATCATCCCCATCATAACCATCGTCATCACTATCATCATCAATATCATCATTACCATCATCACCACCATCATTAACATCACCATCATCATCAACATTACCATCGTCATCATCACTATCATCATTACCATCTTCAACAATATCATTACCATCGTCATCATCATCATTACCATCATCACTATCATCATAACCATCGTCATCGTCATTACCATCATCATTACCATCTTCAACATAATCATTACCATCGTCATCATTACTATCATAACCATCGTCATCACTATCATCTTCAACATCATCATTACCATAGTCATCATCACCATCATAACCATCGTCATCACTATCATCATCAATATCATCATTACCATCATCACCACCATCATTAACATCACCATCACCATCATCATTACCATCTTCAACATTATCATTACCATCGTCATCATCACCATCGTCATCACTATCGTCAATATCATCTTCAACATCATCATTACCATCGCCATCATCATCACTATCATCAACATCTTCAACATCATCATTACCATCGCCATCATCATCACTATCATCAACATCTTCAACATCATCACCATGATTACCATCATAACCAGTCATAACTATCTTCTTCAACATCATCATTACTATCGTCGTCATCCTCTTCATCTTCAACATCATCATTACCATCATAGTCATCACTATCATTCATCATCATCATTACCATTGTCGTCATCATCACCATCGTCTTCAGCATTACCATATTCACAACCACCGTCATCACCATCATTAACAATGTCATTACCATCTTCATCATTACCATCACATCATTACAATATTCATCAATTACCATCAGCATTACCATCGTCCCCACCATCATCGTTACAATCTTCATCATCATCATCATCATCATCATCACCATCTTCATCATTACCCATACTAAGTATATTGATAGCGGTGTTCGAGCCTCACCTGACTCGGGCAGCAGGCGCAGATCTCCATCCTTGTAATCCTGCATCAGTTGGTACATGTACAGCATCGGGTCTTTCTCATACGTGATAAAGAACCATGCAGGCATGCTGGGAGCTCTGGAGAGAACCAGACCCTTCCACTCGTCTTTGGATCCATCGTCCGTCTCGAACAGGTGAACCACGGGCCGTCCCAGAAGCCTGTCTGCCAGCCTGGAGTCGCTGACCCGAAACGAGGCGATCTGGCCCGGCTGAAGCTCCAGATCTCGAACCCGCTCGTCTGTGAAGAGCTGGAGGCCGTAGACACAGTCCACTCCATCATATTTGATGAGGAACAGGGAGGAATCCACCTCCACCTGCGACAGAACCGTCCCTTTCCACAGTGACACTGGAGATGAAACATCCTCCTTCCAGAGGTGCTGGATCCGGCAACCCACCACTGTCTGACCCAGCGGCCGCACAGGACTGACCGCACGAGTATGTCTGTGTCTGATACACACATGATAAAAACACACAACATCAATGCATCTGTGTTTGAAATACACATAATAAAACACATCAGAACGTGCTTGTCTGTAGCTATGTTTCCATTTATTTTTATGCACATTTTGCTAAGATGCGCATACATTTTTAAAATGCGCATATAAATGTAACTATTTTAAGCATAAACTCATTCAATTTAACCATTTTAAGCACAAACTCAATTTTAAAGACAAACTCATCAAATTTTGAACTGATTTATTAAATTAAGGACAAACATGCTAAATTTAACCATTTTTTTAACAATGATTTAAATTTAACCCCTTTCCTTTCCATTTGATCAATTTTAAGC
Organism: Danio aesculapii; assembly: GCF_903798145.1. Classification (NCBI taxonomy): domain Eukaryota; kingdom Metazoa; phylum Chordata; class Actinopteri; order Cypriniformes; family Danionidae; genus Danio; species Danio aesculapii. The sequence goes on from NC_079442.1 coordinate 54,193,755, forward strand.
ACAAACTCCTTTCATTTTAAAGACAAACTCACTAAATTTTGAACTGATTTATCAAATTTTAAGGACAAACATGCTAAATTTAACCATTTTTTTTAACCATTTTTTGAATTTAACCCCTTTCCTTTCCATTTGATCAACTCCTTTCATTTTAAAGACAAACTCACTAAATTTAACCGATTTAAGCACAAACTCTTAATTTAACTATTTTAAAGCACAAACTCCATTAATTTTCAACCATTTTAAAAGCACACACTTAATATTGTTCATCTTTATCCACAATCTCACTTAATTATGATCCATTTTAAGCACAAACTTACTTATTTTGATCAAATTTTAAGAACAAACTCACTTAGTTTTGAACCATTTTAATGAAATCTCACTTAATTTAACCATTTTAAGTAGAGACATGCTTAATTTAACAATTTCACACACAAATAATATTAATATTGTTCCACTTGATCTACAACCTCACTTAATTTTGATCCATTAAGCACAAGCTGACTTTTATCATCATTTTAAGTACAAATTCACTTAATATTGAACTGGTTTAAGCACACTCATTTAATTTTCAACCATTTTAAGCACAAACTCACTAAATTAAGCAAAAAACTCACTTAATTTAACCCTTTTAAGTACAAACTCACTTAATATTGAAGCATTTTAAGTACAAACTCACATATTATTGAACCAGTTTAAAGACAAACTCATCAAATTTTGAACTGATTTATCAAATTTTAAGGACAAACATGCAAAATTTAACCATTTACCCATTTTTTAAATTTAACCCCTTTCCTTTCCATTTGATCAATTTTAAGCACAAACTCCTTTAATTTCAAAGACAAACTCACTAAATTTAATCGATTTAAGCACAAACTCCAATAATTTTCAACCATTTTAAACAAACTCACTTAATTTAACCATTTTAAAGCACACACTTACTTAATATTGTTCATCTTTATCCACAATCTCACTTAATTATGATCCATTTTAAGTACAAGCTGACATATTACCGAACCATTTTAAGCACAAACTTACTTATTTTGATCAAATTTGAAGAACAAACTCACTTAGTTTTGAACCATTTTAACGAAATCTCACTTAATTTAACCATTTTAAGTAGAGACATGCTTAATTTAACAATTTCACACACAAATAATCTTAATATTGTTCCACTTGATCTACAACCTCACTTAATTTTGATCCATTAAGCACAAGCTGACTTAATTTTATCATCATTTTAAGTACAAATTCACTTAATATTCAACTGGTTTAAGCACACTCATTTAATTTTCAAACATTTTAAGCACAAACTCACTAAATTAAGCAAAAAACTCACTTAATTTAACCCTTTTAAGTACAAACTGACTTAATATTGAAGCATTTTAAGTACAAACTCACATATTATTAAACCTTTTTTGAACACAAACTCATTTAATTTTCAACCATTTTAAACAAAATCTCGCTTAATTTAACCATTTTAAGCTCAAATTTGCTTAATTTAACAAATTTAAGCACAAATAATCTAAATATTATTTGACTTTATCCACAACCTTGATCCATTTTAAGCACAAACTGACATAATTTCGAATTATTTAAGTACAAACTTTAATATTGAACTGGTTTAAGCACAAACTCATTTAATTTTCGACCATTTTAAACAAAAACACAATTTAAGCACAAACCCACATGATTTAATCACGTTTCAAAGACAAACTCAATATTTTGATCAGTTTAAACACGCTCACTTAAGTTTGATCCATTTTATAAAGCACAAAATCAAATCATTCTGATCGATTTTTAGCACAAACTCCGTTTTGATGTATTTAATTGCAAACTCACTAAATTTTGACCAATTAACCAAATAGAAAGGAAAATAAGTTTATGCGTGAAGCTTAACTGCATTGAGTAATAAAAAATATATTTTTATTATAATAAACATGATGATTTTTCTGACCTGACAGATATTCAATCATTTATTCATAAATTGTTTTTATTGTTTTGCATAATTTAATTTCATTATGATAGTTTTATTTATTAATTTTATAACCAAACAAGATTTAATATTTCCAGTCATTTCTCTTCTCTATGACATGTATTTTGATTTTAATATTGTATAATCATATAATTATTATATAAAAACAAGACAGAAACACTGAAATTCAATGGTTTTTTTTTTGTTTTTTGCAGTGTATTCATCAACCAGAAACATCAGAATAATATATAATACTCACTTGTGGGAGTTTTTCTTCTTCATGGCGGAGCGGCCACTCGACACACTGCGAACTGATCAAAATAAAAACACCAGCTCATATTAGTTAATACAGTCAATCCTGTGTTTAGTTATGATTTAGTTTATATAGTACACGGGTGATTCTGACCTCCAGTGTGTTTGGAGCGATGCGTTCTGTACGGACTCTCCATCTGCTTTAATACACACAACAACAACAACAGACCCTTCATATTAGTTAAAACAATCACTCCAATTTGTTTGATACACAAACTCACTTAATTTTTATCACTTTTGAAGCAGAAATGTATTCATGTTGATCAAATGTTAATCACACTTAGTTTTTTTTTTGTCAAATTAAGCACAAACTAACTTAATATGCAATAGAATTGTAACCAGACTCACTTTATTTTGATCACATTTAACCACAAATTGATTTTAAACACATTACAAGCACAAACTAAATTTTTTGAAGACATTTTAAGCAAACTCACTTAATTCTTAAAAGCACAAATGTACTTAAGTTGAATCACCTTCAAACCACAAGTAATATTTTGATCAAATGATGAGCACAAACTAATTTGTAATGTCATTTTAACAAAACTCACTTTTTTAATCCCATTTTAAGCACAAACTCACTTAATTTTGTCACATTTTAGGCCCAAATGTACTTTAATTTTGATCAAAATTAATCACACTTAATTTTTTATCACATTTTAACCACAAACTCACTTAATTTTTTTATCAAAATTTAAACACAAACTCACTAAATTTGTAATAGAATTTTAACCAGACTCGCTTTATTTTGATCACATTTAACCGCAAACTATTTTTAATCACATAAGTACAAACTCAATTTTAATCCATTTTAAGCAAACTCACTTAATTAATCATACTTTAAGCACAAATGTACTTAATTTTGATCACATTAACCACAATCTTTTTGAAGACATTTTAAGCAAACTCACTTAATTCTTCATCATATTTGAAGCACAAATGTACTTCATTTTGATCACCTTTAAATCACATGTAATATTTTGATCAAAGATCAAATTAGATGCACAAATTCACTTAATTTGTATTATCATTTTAACCAAACTCGCTTTATTTTATTCACATTTTAAGCACAAACTCTTATATTTATGTGTATATATATATATATATATATATATATATATATATATATATATATATATATATATATATATATATATATATATATACACACACATACATATATATATACACAATATCTCAAAGAAGAAGTGATGACATTAAATATTCTGTGTGAAATTATGAAAAAATCATGTGGTTTTGAATTGGTGACAAAGAATAAAGATTTCAGATGACAATTATTAAGTATTTTGTTCAATCTGTGATCTTTAATAATAATAGTAATTTAATTTGACATTATTTTTGCTCTAAATATGACAGACACTATTTTTGGAAACCATGATGAAAATTCATCATAATCTATTATTACACTGTTAAAGTAAAAAAAGTGAATGTATCCAGATACAATTGTACTGTAATTACTCTATTCTCCTTATCTAGACAACATTTTCAAGCATGCACTAAGAGAAATAACATGTTTACCATAGTAAACACGGTACTTTTCGGAGTGTACGGTATTTTTAGGACTTGCATGCAAAAAAAAGTGTCATAAACTGAGCTAAAGCTGCACGAGAATCAACAGATGAAATGCTTATAAAGCCTCACGTTAACATTAGAAAAGCGCGAAAGAAGTGTAAACAACAAAACAATGTAAACACACACACACGACTAAAATTAAACAAACACACAACACACACCTCACTGTCCGCTTCTCGCTGCAAACTCGCGATGTTCGCTCAATTTGGGCTTTTTTTCGTTTAAAAATAAACAAAACAATTCAGCAAAAGTCAAATTTCCCTCAAGAGCAGAGTGTCTCCAGTCTTCATTCAAACAACTACAAACACAGACGAGATAAAAGACTCCGTGACTGATGAAACGGTGGATATTAATCCTCAATAAATAGTGGAATAATTATCTGGAGATGGGTTTATTTCACTCCTGTGTGTTTCAATCGAAAAAAAAATAATTACTTGAATCGATTTCTGACATAAGTAAATTAAAACGAAGTGAAATTTTAAAACGTGTTGTACAGTAATCGCAATAAAAGTCGAATTTCTGTCTTTAGCTCTACAAATATTTAAGTAGTTTTAAAATTAATTCATTTTTTGATAATCCTTTAGCGCGCCACCTATGGGAAATCCGCTAAAATTGCTTCGTTATAATCAAAAAAGTAGATAATTCGAGAATTCTGGTAAATAATCCAGTGTATTTATGTTTTGGTCTACACGTGAACAAGGCGTGCGTGTTATTCTCAGATTTACCTTGTGACTTTTATTTTGAAGCAACCCCAGCCCTTCCCGCCTTATAGACGGAAGCCGGAAGTGTGTGCTGAGGAATGTTGGCGTTAGAAAGTAGAAGAGAATCGCCGTGCTGGAGTTTAAAAGTGTTTTATTTCCCTCAGATATCTGCGCTCAGGATGATTAATATCTGCGGCAGAATGTGATCGTCGACGGAGAGTCATCATGCTGATTAAACACATGAGAGTGAGTGTTTTTCCGCGTTATTTCTCACTGTTTTCATCCTGAATATGAAGAGAAACAGAAACAAACACTGAAATCTGGTTATTTTCTGACTGTCACACGGTTCAGGGCGTCTGTAACAGCAGATTAAAGTTCATGGCGTGGGTTTTTAACAATTAATCTTTTGTTTTCATCTTTGTTTTACACGTTTAGTCTTTATAACGGAAGTCTGATGATCTGTTCTGTTATCTGAATCTATTTTATAGTCCTAAAATGGTCTTGTTCCTCGCGTTTTCCAGAATGCGGACACTAAAATGTGTGACAACTACTACATCCATAAATCTTGTCTTTCATATGTATATTAATAGTCATTTCATGACACCAAGTTAAACATTAACAGACTGTATTTGTGATCATGGACAAAACTAGTCACAAGTGTTTTAGATTAGTAACGTTACATCACCTGAGAGCTGAATAAATAAACACTGATGGTTTGTTAGGATGGACAAGTTTTGGCTGAGAGACAGCTAATAGAATATTTTGAGGTAAAGGTGGTTAAATATTCGCACGATTGGACTTTCCCCATAATAATATAGTTTCATTCATTCGTTTTCTTTTCGGCTGAATCTCTTTATTAATCAGGGGTCGCCACAGAGGAATGAACCACCAACTTATCCAGCATATGTTTTACGCAGTGTATGCCCTTTTGAGCCGCAACCCAGTACTGGGAAACATCCACATACACACACACACACACACACACTCATACACTATGGCCAGTCTAGTTCATCAAATGAAAAAGATGCATAAAATAAATACGAGATCAAAACAAATATTTTTTAATCTCCGTTGAGAATAAAGGGGCTACGACTTGCATTACATAGAGGTCTGTTTAAGAGCGCTGCTGTCAGTATGTCCCAGCCTTTTATTCAGTATTCAAGCCTTTAAATACAGATGTGCCTTTAAAGTTTTAAGTTATCAATGCTGATATACTTGGGTATATCTATATCAAGATAGCTTGTAGTATATCTCTAAAAATCTTAATCAGCATTTAGGCAGTCTGTCAGGGTTGTCCTCCAAAGCCATGTTTTTTAGCTGGAGAAAATATCTTCCGTTGAAGATAACATTCCCATGCTGCTTCCAGCTTTCGATTGTAATAATTGGTTAGAAGTGTCATCCACACCATATCGTCCTTTAGCGCCAACAGACAACTGACCCACTTCTGTACATCGTCCTTGTCCTCTTCGAGCTCTCGGTCGAAGACGCCTCTCTCCTCTCATGTTTCTTCTCATCGCTAATAGTGGGTTTTGCAAGCATAGGAATATCTGAATATGTAAGTGAAGCTTTTTGTCTTTTACAATTAATCTCATTAAATCGTCCGGACTCTACAATAATAAAAAGTAGTTTTTATAAACTTAAAGTAGGAAATTTAGATTTTGACCTAATATTCTAATGATTTTTGACTTATATAATGTATTTAAAACAAACAAACATTTTATTTGAATTGTTAAGACTTGAACATGAGTCTAAACGAGATCTGTGACTCCGCTGATGTTGAGTGAGTATTTTCAGTGCGTTCTATTCAGAAGAACTCATCCCTGTACCCTAATCCCTTCAAAGGGTTTATCATCTGTAGTGACCGCTTCAAAGTGATGAAGGCTATAGTGGTCACAGAAAGCAAAATTTTTTGTAACACTTCAGCATCTTAGAAGGACGGTTCGCCCAAAAAATGTCAATTCTGTCATCATTTACTCGCCTTTTACTTATTTCAAAACTTTCTTTCTTTTCTTTCTTTCTTTTATTCTCTCTTTCTTTCTTTCTTTTTTCGTTCTTTAGTTGAACACAAAAGATGATATTTTGAAAAATGTTAGAAACCTGTAACCATTGACTTCTATAGTATTAGTATTTTCTACTATGGAAGTCAATGGTTACAGGTTTTCAGCATTCTTCAAATTATCTTCTTTAGTGTTTAACCGAAGAAAGAAACTCGAGCAGGTTTGGAACAAGTGGAAGATGAGTAAATCAATACATTTTGGGGGGAATTGACAGTTTAAATGGATCGTTTCCGTCACAATAGTCTGACCCTTTACTTGTTTTAAACCTTTCTTTCTTTCTTACTTTCTTTCTTTTTTTCTTTCTTCAGTTGAACACAAAAAAGATACTTTGAAAAATGTTAGAAACCTCCAACCATTGACTTCCATAGTATTTGTTTTGGCTAATATGGAAGTCATTGGTTACAGGTTTCCAACATTCTTCAAAATAGCTTCTTTTAATGTTCAACAGAAGAAAGAAATTTGAGCAGGTTTGGAACAAGTGAAAGATGGGTAAATTAATTTTCAATTTTGGCTGAACTGACCCTTTAGAGGGATAGTTTCTGTCATGATTTTCTGACCCTTCACTTTGTTTCTTTCTTTCTTCAGTCGAACACAAAACAGGGCTCGATGTTAACCTTTTTTCTTGGTAGCACCGGTGCTCCTAACTTCAAAGATTTAGGCACACCAGACAATTTTGTTGCACCCACCAAAAATTATGAGCTCTGTTAATACACGTTCTGTTAATACACGTGCTGTTCTCACGGGTGGTGTCTCATATTGCACAGATGATATTGGCATATAACTTATTATTTGCATATGTCATCTTAATAGCATTAACAGTCTTTTCATGAGCTGCAATATTAGTTTCATCTCAGTGAATGCATGCTCTTTAGCGATGTTGAACGTGGTGTCAGCGTGATGATTAAATGAAGGATTAAATAATCTCTTGCTTAAAATGTGTAGATGTGGCAAAACTCCATCCTACTGGCTTTACAGTGAACACTTTAGTCATTTTCATAGTGGACTTTAACCACTGGAAGTCTTTTTTTCACTCCTTGAAAAGTGTAAATGCTGGATTGACATTCATTACATGATCACTGATCAGATGTGCCATTATCTGTAACTTTAGGTGGTTTCTAAAACTAAATATGTCAGTGTTGTTTTCATTCTCTTGTATCCAGACCTTTACATTTACACAGCTGTAACTTTGTCATCGCAACTGAGTGATTGACAGCTGATATTAACCAATCCATTTGCATTCTGTTCTAGAGCAGTGGGCCAATAAGAAGAGCTTGAAGGCGGGGCAAGCATTGCAAGCTTTGTTTACTTCAGCAAGTTGACATGTCAACTGTTTTAAACCATTCCTGAGCGCTGCGTTTGGTGTTTTCAGGTGCAAAGATGCATAATGCATGAACGTCTCCTAAATCTGTGTATGCTGTGAACATTTTGCTGTGAAAACTGGTCGCACGGCAACAATTTTATGCACTCGCACAAATGCTCCCACATATATTTTGAGGTTGCATAGATAAAATTTCGGGCACATATGCGACCAAAACGGTTGCAATTTCGAGCCCTGCAAAAGAATATATTTTAAAAGAAAATGCTGAAAAACTGTAACCATTGTACTGGATGCCTTCATTTAATATCCTAATTAAATAAGGAAACCAGGATCCTCTCTTCACTATATTTCTTAGTTAGAGCTCTGGTTAGGACCATCTTTTGTAATGATTTTCAAGGAATAATTGGATTCATACCTTACCATGAGGTATCTTCACAAGCATCCACTATATTTCTTAATTCAAGTTTTGTTTAGGACCATCTTTTATAGTGTCTTTCAATAAGTAATTAGATTCATACCTTACCACAAGGTATTTTGATGGATTCTGTGAATGAAGCAAATGTCCACTCCAGGAGAAATACAAGAACGAACCAAAATCCTTTATTCTGTGTTGAGAACACGGGGCCTATAAGACTTACAGTATACAGAAGTCTGATCAAGCGCACTGCAGCTGGTCTGTCTGCTCCAGCCTTTATACAGGTTTCATGTCCTTGAACACAGCTGTGCTATAGATTAAAATACTTTTATCAGCGTTTCTACCAATGTTGACCAAACCATTGTAATGAAACTTTGTTAAACAACACAAAATAAAGCAATGTAGGTATTAAGCTGGAAGGGCATCCGCTGAGTAAAACATATGTGGTTCATTCCGCTGTGGTGCTTTGGCAAAAGAAGGATGAATGAATGAAGTCTTCTAGGGTCATACACCTGTTGTATGGTAATTGTTTTCTATGTTTGTAGGATATTTTTGTTAGGAAGTACCATTAAGCATAGCATAGCAAAGCATACGTTTATCAGTATTTGGGCAGTTCTCCGAGGGTCTTCACCGATTAGGAGATGTGGCCCTGGAGGAGAAGAACCTCCTCCTCTCCTGATGAGTCCCCCAAGTGTCCTCTAGTCTTCAGTTGTAGTAATTGGAGAGAAGTGTCAATTGTAGCATGTGCTACTATTTTGTAAGCATTAAACTGAACATATGGATATCAGAATATTTAAGTGGTGTGTTGGTTTTTGTTAGCAATTAATGTCATTCAACTTTTATTTTTGGGTGAACTGTCCCTTTTAGTAGAGCTGAAACATTACAGTAGGCATGGGACGATAACTGATTTCAAGGTTTACAGCGCTTTGGGAAAAGTCAAGGTTTTAATACTGCTAATGTTATTTTATACAAATCCTAATATATTTGTAAGGGTTTTTTAAAATATGTTTTTAATTATCATTTAATTTAGATGTTTAGGTCAACAGTATCTCCAGCAGAAAAAGAGCTTCCACATCAAAAGCTACTGATCAGCCCACGATTCAGCGAACATCTGAAAAACAATCGCTTATAAACCAACATCCAGCCTGCTGTAGAGCTGAACAGTGCAGCTTAACTTTATCCACAGAACAGAAAGATCTCCAAAGACGACTTCTCAAGCTGTCGAGAAATCTGTGTTCCTGAAACTAATGAAGACAGCAGAAGTTAATGATTGATTCTAATTATTTAGCCTGACATGTTTACTGCTCCAAAATATTGAAAATGTTTCCTAAAAATATATATATATATTGTGTTCAGTGGGGAAAAGGGTGTTGTTTATTACCCTGACGTTTAAAAAGGATGTATTTTAGAGTAATCATTATACAGTGATATTATAATCCAGGGTTATCATACCGTCAGACTCTTATACCAGCCCATACCTACATTACAGTAGACCCTTGAGTTAAATATGCTTGTGTATGTGAAATCATGTGTGTAATGTATTGTGTGTTCAGCAGCGCAGTGTCGGCCGGGCGAAGGTGGCCCATGCAGTGGTGGTGATCTTCTTGGAGTTTTTCGCCTGGGGTCTCCTGACCACACCGATGCTCACTGTGAGTCTCTAAGCATCACATTCAGATCGAAACGCACTATTCTTACTTATGATCTGATTCTGGGTCCGATCTTTATACAGTTAAAGTCAGAATCATTCATGTGAATTATTTTCTTTTTCAAATATTTCCCAGATGATGTTAAACAGATTCAGGAGTTTCTCACAGTATTTCCTCTAATATTTGTTCTTCTGGAGAAAGTCTTATTTGTTTTATTTCAGCTAGAATAAAAGCAGTTTTTAATAGTTTTAAAGCCATTTTAAGGTCAATATTATTAGCCCCCTTCAGCAATATTAGTGTTGGATTGTCTCCAGAACAAACCACTGTTACAGAATGACTTGCCTAATTACCCTAACTTTACCCTAATTACCCTAGTGAAGCCTTTAAATGTCACTTTAAGCTGAATACTAGTGTCTTGAAGAATATCTAGTCTAATATTTAGTACTGTCATCATGACAAAGAGAAAAGAAATCAGTTATTAGAAATGAGTTATTAACACTATTATGATTAGAAATGTGCTGAAGAAATCTGCTCTCCATTAAACTGGTCTGAAATCATTGTGTGTACTTGTGATTGTTGTGAAGGACAAATCTATCGATCCTCCAAATCATGATCAGCAATGCAGCGATTGGCTGACGGCACAGCAGTGTAATGACGTCGACTGATTAATATTCAATTATCCATGCGAGCAAAATTACATACAATTTATAGCAAAGTATAGTTTGCTAAATATTATGCACAATAACTTTCCACATTTGTTGTGGGCTGCAGGCTTTACACTCAGAGTATTTAGCAATTGATTTAGTTTTGCTTTTAGAGCAGATTTTCTTCATGATAGTATTCAAATTTCTTAATCATGTGTCCTAAGGCATAACCGCTGTTTAAGTTATTATTGCATCAAAAAAGCATTTTGATATTGTCATTTTTTGCAAAGCATCAAATCACTGACATATTAGCTGTCAAAATGTGTGCACGACTCCCATAAACTATTAACCCCCCCCAAAGAAAATATATTGGCTATGTCTATTATCATTCAGAAATTGAACTAAAGCTGGGTCGGTACCTTTTAAAAGTGCATGTTTGTATCTAAAAAGTCCATATTGTTATCTTAAAATTAGCCTTTAGTACTACAGTCACTAATAAATGTTCTCTTTGGACCACTTTGAGGAGGACTGATTATGGTACAAAATCAATGCCAAAAGTATTGAATTAAAAAACTTGTTAAATAGCACAAACTGAAAAAAATTATACACCGTATTATCAAGTTCTTGCATTTTGATGACTTATATTGCAGAGTTTGTATTTTTAGGTCCTGAAATTTAACATAGCTGTAAATATTTCAACTAAAAATATTTCAAACACATTTTCGTACTTGTAAATTCAATAATTCATATTCAATTTCCAGGTTTTGCTTACAAAATAATCAATACCCTTTAAAAATACGGTGTATAATATTCAAAAGGGTAATTTTCAGTTCATTTTATTTCAGTTCAAATATTCACTTGTATTAACTATTTTAATCATACTACTTATAATGTTCAAGACATTGATATTAATATTAAATGCTACTTTTGTGCCTTTATTGGCTTATTTCTCGGGTTAAAAATCTTAAATTACTCCATCTCCACCTGCTGGTGAAAAAACAGCTGGCATTCGTCAATCTGCAATCTACTGCTTTTCCTGCAGTTCCCGGATGGAATGTCGAATTCTAACAGTCGAATTTGAGCCACTGAATTTATGGAAGCGAAGTTTTTTTAATTTAATACTTTTGGCATTGATTTTATTCCATAACCACTCCGGTTACATTTTTTGTGCCTTTGTTTCGGAGTGTAGATTACATAAGATTTTGATCTATTTGCTTTTATTTATTTTTTTACTTCTGATTTTCTTTTTTTTTTATGTACAAATATAAAAAAAAAAATCATTTTACTATGAATTCTTGTTTGTGCAGTGTTGGCGTACAAAAGCTCTATAAACAGTCACAGAATATTCAGCCAATATTTCAGCATGTCTAGATTAACATGAAAATGTTCATGAATAAACTAAGTCAATTAACCAAGCACTCCATACGTTTAAATAAGAAATAATTATTCACCGTATTTTAAGTGCCCATGATATCAATATTGTGTATGTTCATTATCACCATTTATCGAATTATTATTGAGTGTCCTCATTCTTGATTATGCACCTTCCCATAATGCACTGTATATGCAAATTTCATACAAAGTGATCAGGGTATCATTCTGTTTCAGATGCAAAGTGTATGTCTCTAGAAGTGAACCTGCATTAGTATTACAAGTAAATATTGCTTTTGAAAGGACACTATATATACCTGAAGGTTTTCTGATTTTGACTGTTATGATCTGCACCTTTCGTGAAGCTCCTTTGGAACGATAATTCTTATGAGAAGCACTATTCTAGTAAACGTGAATTGACTTGACAGACTCTCTGACGGTTGTTCTCGGTGTGTTTTTGATTCTGCAGGTCCTGTATAAGACGTTTTCCCACCACATGTTCCTCATGAACGGCCTCATTCAGGGTGTAAAGGTGCATCTCTTCATCTGCATCTGCATGTTATTGGCCAGATATTAACCCTGCACTGCAACAAATGCTTTCCTTGCTTAACGTTTTTGTCATGTTACCAGTCCAAATATCTTACAAATGTAATCAAGAATATGGTTTCAGCATCGATATCACAATGTGCGCATCTACAATAGTCCCAGCACAAGATCTGCATTAAGTCTGGGTTCTAATTGAGGTGCTACAGAGCACATGCAGTTTGTAGAGTCTCTGCTTAATTAAACAAAATAGAGTAAAAGTTTATCACTTGCATGTTTTTAAACCCCGTGACTGAGCATTTCAAGAGTTTAAGACATTTGGGCACAAAAAAAGGATGACGTTTGGAGGTGTAACGAAGATTATTTGGATTTTAATTATTAATGTGGGAAAAATGTTTTTATTACTAAGAATTTTTGTCTTGTTTCTAGTCCAAATATCTACATTTCAAAGCAAAAAGATGAATTTACTTCCCCCACTGGCAGATCATTTAACTTGGATAAACTTCTTTGACGTATTTTTTCTGAAGATTAAAACAAAACAATATTTTTATTTGACCTAAGAATTTGAGATATCTTGACAAGAAACAAGACAAAGAAAAAAGCTTTTTACTTCGTGATTATTCAATTCCTGTACCCGAATACTGTTAGACTCCCCAGAAACTGTATTCATGTCGCAGTATTTATAGCAGAACAATAAAATATTGCAATATCCAATTTTTCCAATATCAAGAAACAATACCATTTAACCAAGAAGCATATTTCTGGAAACAAATCAATATTTCTTTAATTTTTTCTGGAAAATGTCTAAATTAAGCAAAATGGGTGAAATAATCTGCCAGTGGAGTGAGTAAAACAAAACAGTATATATCTAAAAAAAATTATGCGGAATGATTTTGGGAGTATCATAACTAAAAACTTAATATATTACATAAATTATACATTTGAAACTTTTTAATGTTTAAAATGCAAATCCAATTAGATTCACTTCATTTGGTAAACAAAGCAAGTCTCTTGTATAATATCTCTACTAAAAGACAGAAAATATGACTACAAACTGTACTGTAAATAAATCAGATGAACATTTTCATATTAGTCAATAATGTTACTGTGATTAATATAGGAACTGAATAAAGTAAATAAATAGACTGTGATGGGCTAAAAATCTGCAGATTTCTGCGCACACAGATTCTGTATGGACCTACTTATGGACCCTTTTCACAACACTGTTATGACGAGTTTAACGCTCATCAGCATCTTGAAATTTTTTACTATTTAGATTTTTTTTTTTAAACGTGTATTTATATTGTATTTATATGTATTTATGTGTGTAGTATATTAGAGGTGTGAAGCTATACTGGTCTCACGGTTCGGTTACGATTATCATGCCATCGATTCGGTTCAATTCGATATTTCGGTGCATGACGATGCTTTCCATACACAGTGTTGTATTTTGGGGGGTGGCTATAACAAGCTGTCTGTAAAAACACACATGGACACAGCACCACACTGTCTCTCATTCACACACATACACACACACGTGCGCTTGCTCACTCGCTCAGGAGCGATAATGTGATACTGTTAAAATTACACCAGAGTTACTGACCGCTTCCGTGCTTTATTGTTATTGCCGCATGAAATCTGGTCGGGTCCCACGACAATGCACAGGTACAGCCGTGGGAATGCATACAGCCGAGAGGAAAAGAGAGGGGATGAAAAAAGTCACGCCAGCAGGTGAAATGGGCCACAGTGAGAGAGAGAGAAATGGAGTACTTTCATTCCCTCAATCACAGAGAAATGGGGGCTTTTTAAGTAGTTGGCGCATGTAGTGTTGTAAATACCCGCTCTCGCGACAGAACGCATATGAGATAAATGACGTCGGTACATAATAACCGGTTATGATTATTACTGAACCGATACCGAATTGTCCACGTCTGCATCGCGGTGCACCAAAGAAACAATTAATTTTGACACCCCTATAGTATATCATCTCTGCATCAAATTACAGTAAATAATTCCTGCTTGTGTGAGGTGTGTGTATGCGTGCAGGACAGTAAATCTGACATTATTCTCTCCTCTGTCCGCCGTTATCAGTCTCAAACGATTGTTTTCCTCTTCTGAAAGTCTTGATAACACCATCCTGGAGTTTTTTCTATTACTATTTCAGCTAATAGGATTGTAATGAATGATTTGGTGTACTCTCCCATTCTCTGTGCTCTGAGTTTACACACTTGAATGTTATTTCTGGGATCAAGACATTATTTTTTTACCGTTCTATAGTAACATTTGGACTAGAAACAAGACAGCTTTTTTCGCAGTGTGTGCTGTGTGGATCAGTGTTGCTGTTGCAGTGGTGTGTTGTGTTGAGACTCACATGTGCATGTGTTTGCAGGGTTTGCTGTCCTTTATGAGTGCTCCCCTCATCGGTGCCTTGTCTGATGTTTGGGGCAGAAAGAGCTTCCTGCTGCTCACAGTGTTTTTCACCTGCGCCCCCATCCCACTAATGAGGATCAGCCCGTGGTACGACCCGCCTGCCTGCCTGTGTCTGTGCGTGTGTGTCTGTGTGTGTGCGCACGAATTAGTAAGTGTATGTGAGCGAGTGGGCAAGTGAGCATGTGTTTGTGCATTCTAGTGTGTGTTGTGTGTACATGCGAGTCCATGCAAGAGTGTGTGTTTTGTATGTATACGTGTGTGTGTGAGAGAGAGAGGGAGTACATGCATGGAGTTATGTGCATGCAAGGGTTGGTGCGTGCATGCGCATTGGAGTGCTTGTGTGCATTCGTGTATGTGTGTGTGTGTGTGTGTGTGTGTGTGTGTGTGTGTGTGTGTGTGTGTTTGTCTAGTCAGTTTGTTTGTATGAGTGCTTGTTTGTGAGTGCGCACTTGTATGTGAATGTGCACACATGCACGTTTTTTTAATCTATGTATTTTATTTTATTGTTTCAATATTATTATTATTATTATTATTATACATTTTTTTTAGAAAGTATAAAATCAATGGTTAAAGCAATGTAAACCTGTGGAATGTCCTCACAATTCACAGAACAAAATGCGTCTGTATCTTTGTCTATGGTCTATGGTTTTGTGTGTGTGTGTGTGTGTGTGTGAGGGAGAGAGAGTGTGAGCAAGCGAGCATCACATGACTCTCAGCTGAGAGTTCAGTCATTCTGCATGAGAGATGAAGCTCTCTATAATCCCCTGGAGATCAGCTCTGCTTCTCTGCTTTACTTTGCCTTTGAAGAAATAAAAAACAAATGTTTAAACCTCAAAATACATTAAGAAAGAGCTCCTGTTTCCACATTCCAGGTTGCCCTGTCCCACCATGGAGGTTAAATCAGTTGCATGTAAACCTGGATCTGAGCAAGCCTAAAAAGGCTGATACTTTTCCACATACATATCAACAAGCAGTTGCTGACATAAGACATTTTTATTCTACTTCTAAACCGATATATACAGATGGATGACAAAAGGACAGTCCTGTTTCTGCAGCAGTAGTAATGGGTCAGTCACACTACGGCGTTCGCATTCCAGATCAAAGCTCCGTTTTTACAGCGGAAGCAAAGGCTCTCTTTTTAGCTCTGGAACACATTGAAAATGCTGAAGGACACAATATTATTATTATTTTCTGACTCAAAATCTTGTCTACAGACATTGAATTCTTTTAAACTGGAGCATCCCATTATTATTGACATTTTTATCAACGTGAATGAACTACAGAGAAAGTTTTATAATATAGTCTTCTGCTGCATCCCACGACACGCTGGACTATTTGGAAATGAACAAGATGACAAAACAGCTCTAGCAGGAAAGCTAAAGGAGTGTAAAACCCCACCTTCAGATCAAAAATCACTAATAAAAGGCTTTATTCTCAACAAATGCCAAACAGAATATTACATTTAATAGTGTGTAACTTGATTTGTTTGTTTAAATCCAACCCAATTTAATTGTTTACAACCACTTAACATAAAAAAAAATGTAGTAAATCCAAGGAATCCTCTTTGAATAATTTTTTCAGTATAGACAATAAACCTTTTGAAATTCAGCCAGAAATAGGAAGAAAATCTAATTTTATTTTTTAAGTCAAGACATGATGAGATTGTTTATAGAAGATGCCGCATTGGACACAAAAAACAAAAACAAAATGTGTATATTGCAACAGAAACCAATCTGTAAAGCATTGTGGAGTGCCCTGTTTATAATGTTATCAGACAACAATTTTTATCTGGACAGACTTTAAATGAAATATTTTTAAATGTGAATCCCTGTAAAATGTAACTTTTTTTTTTTTTTTTTCAAAAAGATTTTAGATTTTCTTATATATTATCATTATTATTATTATTATTATTTATATATTTTACCTTGTGTATTATTAATTGCTGTTGATGACTTAATTGTTAGAATATTTTTATATTTATTGAAAAGTGGTGTTTATAAAATGTGCAGAACTTCATCTGTTTTTTTTTTTGTTTTTTTTTGCGCCATGACATTTGTCATAGAAGCTGAAATAGCACTAAAATTAAATCTCTCTCTTTCTCTCCCCACATTCCAGGTCCATCTGAACATTTCAAATTGTTATTGTAAACCCATTATTGTCGTAACTGAATATTTAATTAGAATTATTAATATAAAATATATTTTATAGATGTTTATTAATCTGAAAACGTTTACTATCGACAGCCAAAGGTTATAATAAATCAAGCCAGTGGTTTTCCAGTATATGTGCATAAACATGTTTATCAGGCAAAGAGACAAGGATATTTTATGTGTATATATAATTGAGACTCGTTTAACTTTATAATAGGGATGTCCCGATCAGTTTTTTGTCTCCCTTGAGTCAGAGTCAGAGTATCTACCCGATACCGAAACCCGATCTGGTACTTCTATAATACATAAAAATAATTAAAGAAGGGAGAAGAAACAGATTCAGGATGTTCAATATTGTTTATTTCATTCACCTTATTTTAACATTTAACAGCTCTTAACAAACAGAGCACTTTTGTGAGGGAGCCTGAACAATCAAGTAATAAATAACATCAATTCATCACTTTTGGACTTTAGTGCGACAGAAAATATAAAACAAATCGAATATAAAAACAAACAGCAGCTCAGCTTGAAATACCCAGCAGGCGATGCCAAGTTTACATATCTCACAGTTTGCTATGGCAATGTTGTCGTTATAATACCTCCAGCCTGCAGACGTACTCGTGCTTTCAGCTTCAAGCTGCTTTCATGTTCTACTTTGCCGGCATTTAACCAATAGTGTCTCTGGAATAAAGTGATGTCATGCTGCATGCATTGCTGTTTCTGTGTGAAGTCAAGGAAGAGGTCTAACTCTGAGCCACCGCAGAACTGTAGTTGTGTTAAAAAATGAGTATATATATATACACATATATACACATATATACACATATACACATATATATATAAATATAAAATAAGGTACTTGTTTTGAGGATACACTTCAGGATGACTGTTTCTGTTGTTGAAGTATTTTTCCTTGATTAACTCAACATGTATAAATGCATAAGTGACGTGTGTGTGTGTGTGTGTGTTTCAGGTGGTTTTTCGCACTGATGTCAGTTTCTGGACTCTTCTCTGTGACGTTTTCTGTGATATTTGCATATGTGGCTGATATTACAGAAGAACATGAAAGAAGCACAGCGTATGGACTGGTGAGCCCCATGCTCAGACTACACATTTACCATTTCTATAGTTATGATTTTAGACATAATGACTGTACCTGCTGCCCAATAAACAGAAATGCACCTTTTATGTTTAATTTCTTATGTTGTTTATTACAATTTATGCCTATATATTGTTATAAAAATCTTAATTTTTTAATATTGTCTGCATTAAATTGCTTATTGAATTCTTTAAGTATTGCATAATAACCTGATGTTTTAAAATAAAGGAGGTTGAGTTTGTATGACGATTTGCAGACTATTGCTTAAGGAACAATTAAATAAATGTGTATACCTATCTATGATATGAAATATGTTTTTATACATATAATGTTCTATTGGAGCATGTTAAGTAAAAATAAATTATCAAGTAATTAAATTGTTTGTCTCAGTGGTTAGCACTGTGTCCTCACAGCAAGAAAGTCACTGGTTCGAGTCTCTGCTGGGTCAGTTGGTGTTTCTGTGTGGAGTTTGCATGTTCTCATCGTGTTGGCGTGGGTTTCCTCCGCATGCTCCGGTTTCCCCCACAGTCCAAACACATGCGTTTTAGGGGAACTGATCAGCTAAATTGGCCGTAGTGTGTGTGTGTGAGAGTGTATGGGAGTTTCCTAGTACTGGGTTACAGTTGGAAGGGCATCCGCTGTGTAAAACATATGCTGAATGATAAATAAGGGACTAAGCCGAAGGAAAATCAGTGAATGAATTAAATTACTCGTTGAATTATTAAGTTACTTTGTAGATAAAGTAATTAGAAAAGTTTTTTATTTTTAAGTAACTTTTAACTGTACAGACTGATCTCCGCAATGACTGTAATAGTAATGAATGTGTTCTGTATGCTGTCAGGTGTCAGCGACGTTTGCGGCGAGTCTGGTGACGAGTCCAGCGATCGGAGCATTTCTGTCCACCCACTATGGAGACAGTCTGGTGGTTCTGCTGGCCACCATCATTGCAGTGCTGGATATTCTGTTCGTCCTGCTGGTGGTTCCCGAATCTCTGCCTGATAAAATGAGACTCTCGTCGTGGGGTTTTCCCATCTCCTGGGAGCAGGCCGATCCCTTCGCTGTGAGTTTCAGCTGGTTTTTCACACTTTCTATTAAAGAGGCAGGAATATCTTATGGCAGCCAGTGCAGTGCATTAATTTCAATATTTACGCACAGATGCATGGTCCACAGAGCTTTTTGGCACTGGATATACAAACAATTGAGCATAAGAATCCAGAAAGTCTCAAATTAATAAACAGATAAAAAGTGATTAATCAAAAATACAATTTAATAAATGAATAAATTATTAATGGCTCTGCATGGTGGCTCAGTGGTTAGCACTGTGGCCTCACAGCAAGAAGGTCACTGGTTCGAGTTCCAGTTGGTGTTTCTGAGTGGAGTTTGAAGTTTCTCCCCGTGTTCCCGTGTTGGCGTGGGTTTCCTCCGGGTGCTCCGGTTTCCTGGATTGATGAACTAAATTGGCCGTAGCGTATGAGAGTGTATGCATGTTTCCCAGTGCTGGGTTGTGTGTTGTGGCTGGAAGGGCATCTGCTGAGTAAAACATATGCTGGAATAGTTGGGGGTTCATTCCGCTGTGACAACCCCTGATAAATAAGGGACTAAACCAAAGGAAAATAAATGAATGAATGAATTATTAATAATAAAAATAACAACGAATAAACAAATTAAAAGTAATTAATTAATTAAAATAAAATGTTGTAATTTTATTAATTATTAATACAAATAAAAATTAATTGAAAATGATTAGTAATTTAAAATAATAATAATAATAATAATAAGACAAAAAAAAATAATAGTAATAATAATATAATATTATTATTATTATTATTATTAATATTATTATTGTATTATTATTACTATTACTATTATTATTATTTTTGTATTATTATTATTATTATTAATATTAATAAAAAATAATAGTAATAATACAATAATGATGATGATGATGATGATGATGATAATAATACAAAAAAATAAATAATAATAATAATACAAAAAAATAGTAATAATATTAATAATAATAATGATAATAATAATAAGACAAAAAAAATAATGGTAATAATAATACAATAATAATAATAATAATAATATTATTATTATTATTATTATTATTATTATTGTATTATTATTACTATTACTATTATTATTATTTTTGTATTATTATTATTATTATTATTATTATTATTATTATTATTGTATTATTATTATTATTATTATTATTATTATTATTATTATTAATATTATTATTATTATTATTATTAATATTTTTTGTATTATTATTATTATTTTTTGTATTATTATTATTATTATTATTATTATTATTATTATTATTATTAATATTATTATTATTATTAATAATAATAAAAAATAATAGTAATAATACAATAATAATAATAATAATAATAATAATAATGATGATGATGATAATGATAATAATACAAAAAATAAATAATAATAATACAAAAAATAGTAATAATAATAATATTAATATTCATAATAATAATGATGATGATAATAATAATAATAGTAATAATAATACAATAATAATAATAATAATAATACAATAATAATAATAATAATAATAATAATAAAATTAAGGGCCATTATATTTAGACAATGTGGTAATGTTTCACACATAGTTTCATTAAAGGTACAGTTCACCAACAAATATACAGTATCATTCTCATAACGTTTTCAGTCATTGATTTCAGTGCTGGACATTTACTCTATGGAGGTCTACTCAAGGGAGAAGTTCCTTCAAAATGTCAATATTGCCACCAGTGGGGGAAACGCATAACAGGTAGCACGAGTTCAATTTAACTCAATTCACCTTTATTTCTATAGGGCTTTTACAATGTAGATTGTGTCAAAGCAGCTTCACATAGAAGATCATAGTAAATGTTACTTTAAGTACAAATAATCCATTGCAAAAAAAATTGTGATAATATTTGAGTTACTTTTGAAAAAATGCAATGCGAGTTACTTTTTAGTTTAATTAATAAGTTTAGAAAGAGTAAATTGCTAAATTAAAGTGAATGGTGTCAATCCCGCACTCAATGAGAGGATGAGCTGCTCACGAGAACAGACAGAAACCAAGATGGCAGAGCTTTACATTTCTGCGATTGAGGTCGTCTCATTCTTTTGAACGCATGGAAAAAAAAAAGGGATTATAGTCTCAATGGACACTAATAAGATAAGTACTAAAGTAGTAGTCATAACAAATAACAATGATCAAATGTGTGTGTTTCAGTCTCTGAGGAAGGTGGGTAAAGACTCCACAGTGCTGCTGATCTGTGTCACAGTGTTCCTGTCGTATCTCCCAGAGGCCGGACAGTACTCCAGCTTTTTCCTCTATCTGGGACAGGTGAGGGGTTGTTTCGTGAGTGTGGATATGATGTACACAATACATCACATACAGTTCAAGTCAGAAATATTAGCCCTTTTTATTTTCTTTTTCAAATATTTCCCAAATGATGTTGAATTTCTCACAGTATTTCCTCTAATATTTGTTCTTCTGGAGAAAGTCTTATTTGTTTTATTTCAGCTAGAATAAAAGCAGTTTTTAATTATTTTAAAGCCATTTTAAGGTCAATATTATTAGCCCCCTTCAGCAATAATAGTGTTGGATTGTCTCCAGAACAAACCACTGTTATACAATGACTTGCCTAATTACCCTAACTTTACCCTAATTACCCTAGTAAAGCCTTTAAATGTCACTTTAAGCTGAATACTAGTGTCTTGAAGAATATCTAGTCTAATATTAAGTGCTGTCATGACGGCAGAGAGAAAAGGAATCTCGGTGAGGTTCAGGTTCATCGTCCGTTCGTCTGTGTCATCCATCCATCCATCCATCCATCCATCCATCCATCCATCCAATTTCGGCGGGTAGGGGGGTTTCGTCTTCCTCCTTTTTTGTCCTCTGCTGATCACATACCTGATTAGAAATTAGTTATTGGGCAAAAATATACAGTAGGGCGAATAAATTGACTTTAACTATATGTACTTCTGTAGGGTTTCTAAAGGATTAGTTCACATAAAAGTGAAAATGACTCCATATTTACTCTCCCTCAAATGGTCTAAACCATTGATTTTTCTTTCGTTTGTTGAGCACAAAAGAAGATATTCTTCACAATATCTTCTTTCTGAAGAGTAAATCATTAAGCTTTGAAACCAGTAAAAGGGAGCATTAAACGGTAATATTGTTTCAGCGTCAATATCGTAATGTGCAAAATCTGCAATAGTCACATCACAGGATCTGCAGTGTTTGTTTTTATTTAATTATTTTATTTTAGGATTTACATTAACCAACTACCACCATTCAGAACATGTGATATGTGGCAAAGTTTTCATTTTCATTTGGCGTTTTATAAGACCTGTCACTGTGTAAGATTTCATAACGTCTTGGTTTAAACTAGTTTGAAGTTAGCGCTGTTACCTCACAGCAAGAAGGTCGCTGGTTCGAGCCTCGGCTAAGTCAGTTGGCATTTCTGTGTGGAGTTTGCATGTTCTCCCCGTGTTGGCGTGGGTTTCCTCCGGGTGCTCCGGTTTCCCCCACAGTCCAAACACATGTGGTACAGGGGAATTGGGTAGGCTGAATTGTCTGTAGTGTAAGAATGTGAATGCGTATGTGGGTGTTTCCAAGTGATGGGTTGCAGCTGGAAGAGCATCCGCTACGTAAAACATATGCTGGATAAGTTGGCGGTTCATTCTGCTGTGGCGGACCCTGATTAATGAAGGGACTAAGCCGAAAAGAAAATGAATAAATGAGTTATGAAGTATTAAGCTTTGATGAAGGTTAATTATATTTATTTATACAATAATGTGAAGACTATACAGTGTTATTTTACACGATTCAATTTTTGTGCCACTGTTAGAATATAAATTTATATAATCTAGTGTGCTTTATAAGTAAATTTGATTTGATTTTGAGTTGATATTCAATGAACTTTGAGGTTTTTTTTGTTTGTTTTTTTGTGTTTATTACTGCCAAAGCTGCTTAAAACAGTCAGAATTTTTGGAAGTTGTAGAGAAACAAAGCTCTTGTTTAGTATTGCGATTTATTAAGCTGATTTTAAAGGAAAATCTCACTTAATTTTGACTCAATATTTTTAAATGGGTGGTCCAGCGTGTAATTTTAAGGCTTGGTTGTGTTTATAAGATACAAAGCATGCTTATGCTTCATTTGTAAAAAAAAGAAATCAGATTATTTTGTCGTATATTTTACTCTGACTAATGTGAAAACGACTGGCATATTTCCTAGTTCCTCAGAAAGACATGCCTTCTAGAGGCTCTGATTGGTCAGCTAACATAATGTGCTGTGATTTGCGGATCAGCTCCACGTCTTCAGGAAGCGCTTTGGCTGACAGTGTTTACACAGCAGAAGCAGTGTAGGTGTGCAGGCGTATCAGTGTGAGCCTGAATCAGACAGAAAATGAAGAGGACACAGCTGAATCTCACGCCTGCTCTCTACAATAACACCTGACCAGTGTCTTTCGCATATATTGGGGTTATAAGCATGTGTAAGTAATATGAAACGTTCATATTCTTTGCAAGTTCATTATTTGAGATGTAGAGCGCAGGGAAAGCGTCCGCATAGAGAGACACTGCAGCGCTGCTGAGGATTGTGGGTGTTTACAGCGGTTTGACGGATAAATATGAATCTGTAGCTAAATTGTTAGCGGTGGCAAACAGCATTTCCTGTTGTTTACATCCTTGCTACACCATACCGTTAACGCTAGACACTGTGCATGTAACAGTTCAATTTTAGTAAATAAAATTACTTACAGGTTGTCTCTCACAATCCACAGCTTCTGCTATTATGGTTGAAGGTTTAGCTGAATCCAGCACTGAACTAGGAGAGATTCTGGAAGCTGTCCTTTGTCAAATGCTAGAGCTATATCTGTTTTTTAATTCTCTGGAATTTAATTAAACTAAACTGTAAGCACTTCTCTCTCTGTGTCGTGTCCTTTGGAAGCCCAAATACAGAAACAGAAGAAGCTCTGTGGAAATAACAGCGTTTGGATGTAATTTTAGCTTTCTCTGCTATAACATTACAGCACCCTTTTGCTGCGGGGGATGTGTGCACGTAACCTGCAGGGATTATGATCTCATTTTCCCGGATGTTTTTTTTTGTAGTCCCCAAACTTCGTTCGCTATAGGCTTTGCTAAGCTAATTCTGTAAACTCCAATGTCTCCCTTTACATTGAACTTTGGTTGCATTACATTCAGAGTTGTTGTTTATGTTATGTACACAACTACATTACACATCAACTAAAGTTTAAGATATGATATCCTAGTGGACCACCCCTTTAAAACAATAGTATATATTTTTAATTGTCTAAAACTACATATTACATATTACATATTTGGATTAAAAACAAGACAAAAGCTCTTGTTTTTTATTTTTATCAGTGCTGCTGATGCTCTGTTTGAGCAATAACATTATAATCAATGTTCTTCTGCTTCAGGTCATTCATTTCTCACCACAAGCGATTGCAGGCTTTATTGCCATGGTGGGAATCTTGTCTATTGGAGCGCAGGTACAGGCCT
Organism: Danio aesculapii; assembly: GCF_903798145.1. Classification (NCBI taxonomy): domain Eukaryota; kingdom Metazoa; phylum Chordata; class Actinopteri; order Cypriniformes; family Danionidae; genus Danio; species Danio aesculapii. The sequence continues at coordinate 54,218,555 of NC_079442.1, forward strand.
TCAGCTACTGATGGTAGTTCATGAATATCTAAAGTTGTTTTTGTGGATTTGATGTTCGGTTGTTTTTGCAGACTCTCCTTTTAAGCGTTCTGATGAAGAAGATTGGAAATAAGAACACAGTTCTGCTGGGTTTGGGTTTTCAACTGTTCCAGCTGGCCTGGTACGGCTTCGGCTCTGAGCCATGGTAAGGACAAATCAATCACATATAAATAAGCATTATTATTATTATTATTATTATGTTTATTTATATAGCATTTTCCCAATCAGATGAATGCAGTTCACTGTGCTTTACTTATGGTAAATTTTATAGTTTTGGTATCTGTTTTACGCTGTTTACTGTCCCTCAAGTGCTTCCAAACCTTTGAGTTTCTTTCCTCACTTTTTCTTTACACAAACGAAGATACTTTGAAGAAAGCTAAAAACCATCTGTAGTAAGAAAAGCAAATACAATGGACGTCAATGGATACATGTTTGCACATTTATTCACAATGAATTTCAGCCTGCCTGTCAGACATTTCACACTGGATGAAAGATCATCATCTTCAGCTTAACCTCGCGAAAACGGAAATGCTTGAAGTTTCTGCCAACCCGACTCTTCACCATAACTTTTCAATCCAGATGGATGGAGCAACCATCACTGCATCCAAAATGGTAAAAAGCCTTGGAGTAACGATTGATGACCAACTGAACTTCTCTGACCACATTTCTAGAACTGCTCGATCTTACAGATTCGCACTCTATAACATCAGAAAGGTCCGACCCTTCCTATCTGAACATACAGCTCAACTCATTGTTCAAGCTCTTGTTCTCTCCAAACTGGACTATTGCAACTCTCTACTAGCCGGGCTTCCAGCTAATTCTATCAAACCTCTTCAGCTGCTTCAGAACGCAGCAGCACGAGTGGTCTTTGATGAACCCAAAAGAGCACATGTCACTCCGCTACTCACCCGTTTGCACTGGCTGCCAGTTGCTGCTCGCATCGAATTCAAAGCTCTGATGTTTGCTTACAAAGCGACCTCTGGCTTTGCTCCTTCTTATCTGCTCTCACTTCTGCAGATGTATGTGCCCTCCAGAAACTGTATGTGCCCAGTTGGTGGAATGAACTCCCTAACTACATCAGAACAGCAGAGTCACTTGCTGTCTTCAAGAAACGACTAAAAACTCAACTGTTTAGTCTCCACTTTCCTTCCTAATCTGTAACTGCCTCTCTGGCTATACCACTAACTGTACTCTCTCAACATTACAAATGCACAACAACATTACTAATGCTCAGCTTCTTAGACTTTACACACCTGAAACTTGCCTATAGCACTTGTTCACTGCTGCTCTTATAGTTGTGTAAATTGCTTCCTTGTCCTCATTTGTAAGTCACTTTGGATAAAAGCATCTGCTAAATGACTAAATGTAAATGTAAATTTATTCACAATATCTTCCTTTGCGTTCAATAGAAGAAAGAAACACAAAGGTTTAAAATGTATATAAAGAGGATAAATACAAGATGACACAATTTTCACTTTTGGAGGAACTGTCTTTATTAGTTATAAAGGTAGTTTTGGGGGTTGTAGAGTAGAATTATAGACGCAGGGGGGTCAGCTAGAGTATTTAAAACCTAAGCATGAAAGGGTTATTTAGTTTATTCAGGGTTTATAATGAGTGCTGTGTTTGTAGGATGATGTGGGCGGCCGGAGCCGTCGCTGCCCTGTCCAGCATCACATTCCCTGCGGTCAGTGCACTGGTGTCCCACTGTACCGACCGCGACCAGCAAGGTAACCGAATAAACACTGATAAAACTCACTATTAGTACCACAATCAAAATCCGAAGTTGCCTGAACATCTTTATCTCTGCACTTTGTCCATCCATTTACACTGATATGCCTTTGTGTCCTGTGAAACTGAGCTTTATCAATATGCTGTCCACATCTGCACATTGTGATTTAGCAAGGATTTCTTTTTTTATAATAATTAGTGGTGAGCAAAGATTACTCACTCCCAAAGATCACATCCAAAATATTACACACACATATCTTATGTCAAAACACTCTTTTATTTTGGATAAGTATATGAGGTATACAATTATATATAGATAAATCATATGTATGTATGTATATGTGTATGTATGTATGTGTGTATATATATATATATATATATATATATATATACATATATGTGTATATGTATGTGTGTTTGTGTGTGTGTATATATATATGTGTGTGTGTGTGTGTGTGTGTGTGTGTGTGTGTGTGTGTGTGTGTGTGTGTGTGTGTGTGTGTGTGTGTGTGTATATATGTATGTATATATATATATGTGTGTGTATATATATATATACATATATACATTTAGTCATTTAGCAGACGCTATTAGTATATATATATATTAGTATATATTAGTATAGCAGTGTTTTGACTGTGTTTGTGTTTTAGGAGCTGTTCAGGGGATGATCACAGGGATTCGGGGTCTGTGTAATGGACTCGGCCCTGCTCTTTTTGGATGCATATTTTTCCTCTTCAATGTGGAGCTGAAGGAAATGACTTTTGATCAGGCAAATCACGCGGTCACACCCGAAACTGAACAGGTCAGACAAACATTACATTCATTTAATCCACTGAGACATTCATTGATTTTAAAGGTAACTTATAAACTTTCAAATGACCAGGTGGTTAATTAATAATAAATTGCTCAAAGGGGAGAATTCTTGTAGTTCACGATTTTTAATGCTTGAATTAACACCTTTAAAAAGAAATCTTAATACAAAATAACATTATTATCCCAAATAAAAAAATACTATAGTAATTTACAGTAATACTGTTGTGTTTTTTGCACCGTACTATAGTAAAGTGCTTGAATTATTCGTTGTGGTGATTCCACAGTTGCTATGGTAACACGACAGCTATAGTAATTGATCTGTTGTGGTGATTCCACAGTTGCTATGGTAACAATAACTATATCAATTGATCTGTTGTGGTGATTCTGCAGTTGCTATAGTAACACAACAACTATAGTAATTGATCTGTTGTGGTGATTCCACAGTTGCTATGGTAACAATAACTATATCAATTGATCTGTTGTGATTCTGCAATTGCTATGGTAACACAACAACTATAGCAATTGATCTGTTGTGGTGATACTGCAGTTGCTATAGTAACACAACAACTATAGAAATTGATCTGTTGTGGTGATTCCACAGTTGCTAAGGTAACACAACTATAGTAATTGATCTGTTGTGGTGATTCCACAGTTGCTAAGGTAACACAACTATAGTAATTGATCTGTTGTGGTGATTCCACAGTTGCTAAGGTAACACAACTATAGTAATTGATCTGTTGTGGTGATTCCACAGTTGCTATGGTAACACTACAACTGTAGTAACTGATATGTTGTTGTGATTTTACAGTTGTTATGGTAACACTACAACTATTCATCTGTTGTGGTCATTCAACAGTTGCTATAGTAACACAACAACTATAGTAATTGATCTGTTGTGGTCATTCAACAGTTGCTATAGTAACACAACAACTATAGCAATTGATCTGTTGTGGTGATTCCACAGTTGCTAAGGAAACACAACTATATTAATTGATCTGTTGTGGTGATTCCACAGTTGCTAAGGTAACACAACTATAGTAATTGATCTGTTGTGGTGATTCCATAGTTGCTATGGTAACACTACAACTGTAGTAACTGATCTGTTGTTGTGATTTTACAGTTGCTATGGTAGCACTGCAACTATTGATCTGTTGTGATGATTCTAGAGGTGCTATGGTAACTAACTGTAGTAATTGATCTTTTGTGGTGATTCCACAGTTGCCATGATAACACGACAACTATTGATTGGTTGTACTGATTCTACTGTTGCTATGGTAACATGACAGCCATAGCAATTGATCTGTTGCACTGGTTCTACTGTTGCTATGGTAACATGACAACTGTAGTAATTGATCTGTTGTGGTGATTATTTTGCTAAGTTGCTATGGTAACACAAACTATAGTAAGTAAACAAATGACCCAATACTGTAGTTTTCTACAACTATAAGGTGTATAATACTACAATACACACCAGTTTACAGTAGTAAAAACTAAAGTATACAATAGTACAGGTTCACTATGCTGGAGAGTTCATTACCAGTGTGATGATTTGTCTGTTGCAGAAGTCTGTAATTCCGGGTCCACCGTTTGTGTTCGGTGCGTGTACGGTTGTGCTGGCGATGCTGGTGGCTGTGTTCATCCCTGCCCAACAAGCTCCAGTCGTGAAGACCTGCAGCAGCAGCACACGCGTGTTGACAGAGCCCATGAGCAGCATCCCAGCCGGCGGGTCACTTCCTGCCAGCGACGAGGACATCGAACCGCTTCTGCAGGACAGCAGCTTATAGACATGCTGAGGAGGAGGGTTTGAGTCTAAAATACTGCTTTTACTGAATGTATGTCGAGTTTGGTGACACTTTACTGTACGGTCAACATTAGTTAAAGGGATCGTTCACACAGAAAAGGCTTGTTTTCTTAGTTTTCTTACATAAGACAAAAGAAGAAAACCCATTGACTCCCATGGTATAGTTTTGTATGAGTTAATGCTTGTTTGCAGCATTAACCTTTCCAACATTCTTCAAAATATCTTCTTTTGTATTCAACAGAACTCTTTTCTTACTTTGAGTTTTAACTTGTTTCTAGTTTAAATATTTAAAAGTTTTTAAATCACGAAGTATTTTCTAGGCAAGCAGACAGTGTTGTTTTGTTTTCAGAAATAATGAGTCAAAATGAAGTGAGTTTTTCCATTAAAACAAGCTAAATAATCTGACAACGCAGTAAGAAAAATAAACTTATTTCAATGCAAAAACAAGATTATTTTACTCAAAAACAAGCAAAGTACTCTGTCAGTGATGTTAGTAAAATAATCTTGTTTTTGCTTTGAAATAAGTTTATTTTACTCTACATTGGGAGATTATTTTAATTGCTTTAAAGGTGCTGTATGTAAGATTTAGACTCTTCTAAAGCATAAAAACACCATCATATGTGTGTAGATATTCAGAAACATGCTCAGTGAACATTCTTGTTTATCTGAAAAACAATGCTGAAGTCAGATATTCTGCTATGAACGTCCGTTACGTGCCGGAACGGCTGTCTTTGTTTTGGTCATTTAACATGCCCAATGCCAGTCTAGCCAATTAGATTTTTACACCACGGTTGCCTTGGTGGAAAACAGCGTATTTCATTCAGTCAGTCAGAAAGGCTATGAAAGCATGCAGCCTGTGACTGTAATGTGACCTCCGGTGGACTGTAGCAGATTCCGAAATGAGACAATCAGTTCCACATGTGGTTATTAATCAGCAAATTATATAAATATTACGAGTGTAAACATCAGGTTACATTATAACCACGTGTCCTAACAACACGCTACGTGACGAGATACGCAGTGATGAGCAATTTGGCTTTTTGCACCAGACGAAACACGACAGAAATGTAAATACAGCAATTCAGAAGCACAGAATAGTGCACTCACTCACCAAATGGTGAGGTTTATAATCTAATGAATACATATTAAACCTCTTTAACATTATTACATGTAGATGCTGAATCACTGATATGTTCAGTTCTAGAGTTCAATTTCAGATGGTTTATTGTATTGTCCAGATCTGAGCTGAACTATCTGCTGCTGCTTTCAGTATATGACAATAAATATCATGTAAAATAACATTCAGACTCACATTATTAGCATTTAACACTGAATAAAGCACATGAGCTGTACCTGAGCTGATCATTGTCAGTTTTCTGTTGTTCAGCTGTGAGAAATTGAAGCCATTTCTAATATATCAATTGGAGGTGTTGGTTAGGACAAAAACTCATTTTAATATGGAGAATATTCCTTCTATCGGGTGTCGTTGCTTTTATTACAGCACTGTTTAAATCACTCACTCCTGTCCTCAATCTGGCAACCTCTGCTTGCGTTTGTTTTGATCCAGAAGTGCAATACCTAGATCAACCACTGGGTGTCAAACTTGCATACTGCACCTTTAAGGAAAACTCTTAATTTTTTAGTCATTATTTCTGAAAACAAAACTATATATTTTTGCTTACTCTAGAAAATGCTTTAAGTAATTTTAGATATTTGAACTAGAAACGAGACAAGAAAGGCATTTTGTTGCAGTGTAAAGCTCTGAGTTTTGTTGAACAGAAAAAAGAAGATATTTTGAAGAATGTTGGAAATCAGCACCCACTGTCTCTAACATCTTTTCTTCTTTTGTGTTGAAATGAACTGGAAAATGAATCTTAAACTGATTTTTACCAAGTGAAATGTAATTAAATTATGACAATTTTGTACATTTTTGTGAACTACTCTGCTAAAAATGCTTTTCTTGCTTAGAGTTTTTGTCTTGTTTCTAGTGCAAATATCTAAAAATACTTAAATCAAGAAGCATTTTCTAGACGAGCAAAACATTTTGTTTTAATTTTAGAAATAGTCAATTTAGTATTTCCTTAAAACAAGCTAAATAATCTGTTTATTTCAAACCAAAAACAAGATTTTTTTACTTTCTCCATTGGCAGATTATTGATGTTGTCCAAAAGCCACTTCATTTTGCCTCATTATTTCTGAAAACAACACAATATTTATTACTCGTCTATAAAATGCTTCTTGATTTAACAAATACTCCTTATTTGTACTAGAAACACGAGAAAACGCTGAGTAATAAACACATTTTTCACAGTGTATCCCTTTAATACATGAACTAAGAATGAGCACTGTGTGTTTTACCGTTGTAATTATTTCTTCTTTCACCATTGTTAGTTCATGTTAAGCTAATGTCAGACCTCACCGTGAAGTGTCTTTATTTTTATCTTTGTTTTGTTTAAAAGAGAACGTGCCTTCTCCATATTTTGGCGTAGTTTATGTGCTGCCGTGTATCTGAATGTAAAGCTCACACTGCAAAAATGATTTTCTTCTTTGGTTTTTGTCTGGTATCTAGTCCAAAATATCAACAAACTCCTAAATCAAGAAGCATTTTCTAGACAAGTGAAACATATTGTCTTGTTTTCAGCAATAATGAGCCAAAATGAAGTAAAATAATCTGACAATGAGACGTAAAATTATCTGGAGATAAAAAGAAATTAAGTTTAATTGACTTACCCCACTGGCAGATTATTTAGATTGTTTTTAAGAAAAACTCACTTAATTTTGTCTTGAAAATACATATATTTGTACTTTTATAAATCTTTTTAGGAACATGCAACCAGTTAGAGAGAAAAGAAAAAATAAATACATAAACACACGCATATCATACTATACATATACTGTATATATCCATTCCATACATAAACACATACATGCATAAAATATGAATTATTAATTTAACCATAACAAAAATAAAAGGTTGCCAAATATATTCTCTCAGTGATACATAACCTCCTAATGTATAATATGAACAATTATTTTTCACTTAATTTAGATTTTTTTTAGAAATATATATTTATACTTAATTTTTATTGAATTGATTCTTTAGGAACATATAAATAGTGAGAGAGAAAAGAAAAACAGAATAAAAAATAATATATATACACATTATAAATGCATATCATACCTCATACACTGTATATATTCGTTTCATACATATACACACATGCATATATATACATATATATATATATATATACATTTACATACATATACATACATACATACATATACATACATATATATATATATATATATATATATATATATATATATATATATATATATATATATATATACATATACATATACATATATACACGCAAATACATAAACCTATATTAATTATTATTTAACCATAACAAAAATAAAAGGTTGCAAAACCTCAATAAACTTCCATAACTTATGCAAAACTTCCATACTTATGTAAATGTTTAAATATGAATAACTATTTTGTGTTTGAGGTGAGCCATTTACTCCATTTCTTTTCAAAGATCTGCTTTTCGTCATTTAATTTGGACTGATTATTTCTGAAAACAAAACAATAATATTTGCTTGTCTAGAAAATGCTTCTTGATTTAAGAATTTGTAGATATTTAGACTAGAAACGAGACAGACTCTTGAGTAAGAAAAGCTTTTTTTTTTTGCAGTGTGGGTCCTGTCATTTATTTGTGATCAACTTTAACCTCTGCGCTAAACCTGTACAGATGCAATAATTACGAGTGTTTAAACATGCAGCGCACAAAGCACACATAATCACAGTCTTTAGATCTGATGCAGCTTTGATAGATGAAGTATTATCAACAAAAATTAATATATACACTGCAAAAACATGCTTTTTTTAACTAGTTTTTAGTCCAAATATCTAAAGATTCTTAAATCGAGAAGCATTTTCTGGACCAGCACAATATATTGTCTTGTTTTCAGAAATAATGAGTGAAAATGAAGTGCGATTTAAGCAAAATAATCTTATTTTAAAGCAAAAACAAGATTATTTCGCTTGTTTTAAGGAGGAACTCACTTCATTTTGACTCTATTTCTTTTTTTATTTATTTATTTTTTGGCTTGTCCAGGAAATGCTGCTTAATTGAATTAGATACGTTTTGCCTTGTTTTTTTAGTCCAAATAAGCATATTTTGCAGTGTAAGTCTGCGTTTTAACACAGAGCTGCTACCTCACAGTTCATACACAAGACTTGTTTTAATGCCTTTTTGTTTATTAATGTGGCAGTTCACCCAGAAATGTACATTTGCTCATTATTTTCTCACACTCGGGTGTTTCTAAACTTTTATGAGTAACTTTAGGAGGATATACTGATGAAAAATAATGTGCATTTCATTTCTTTTATGGATATCAATGATTATTTGTTTACACCTTTTTTGTGCTTCAGCAGAAGAAAGAAACTCACACACTGCAAAAAAATCACTTGGAGTTTTTGTCTTGTTTCTAGTCCAAATGTCTAAAGACTCTTCAATCAAGAAGCATTTTCTGGACAAGCTCTTGTTTTCAGAAATAAGTTAAAATGAAGGGAGGGTTTTTTTTGTCTTAAAACAGGCAAAACAATCTGAAAATTATAATGATTTTAAATAAATTTAAGTCAGAAAAGCTTTTTTGCAGTGTAAAGGTTTACAAAAAGTTGAATGTGAGAAAATCATGAGTAAATGTTATTAATTTGGCTGTACTGTGACTTTACGTCCTGCTATCATTACAAATCAAATGGTTTTTTATTTAAAACTAGCTTTAATGATTCTTTGTTGCTTCCTAACAGAGCAGCCTCTTAATTAATCTTGTGATTTGTTTAATTAAAGTGTTTTTTGTTTGCATTGTGAAGCTAGTTTGAGTTTATTTACATGTACCAGCATTTAATCTGTGATTTGACTGATTTATCATCATAAACTGCAGCAAAACGCGGTTTATTTCTGTCTTGTTTGTCCAAATATCTAAAAACGTCTTAAATCAAGAAGAATCTTCTAGATGAGCAAAACATAATGCTTTATTTTAAAACACGCTAAATAATCTGTCGTGTTTTAAGTTAAAAATATGATTATTTTAGATTGATTTAAGGGGAAATAAATCACTTAATTTTGCCGTATTATTTCTGAAATTTAAACTACTTTTTGCTTGTCTAGAAAATGCTTGGATCTCGATTTTAAACAATTGTATAGATATTTAGACTAAAAACAAGACAAAAAATCCAAATCTGAATCAATGAATCAAATTTGCAGTGAAAACTGTCCATTTCTCAGTTAGTTTTTGTGCCTTGTTTTCCAAAGATGTTTATAAATACATAAATTAAGATAAAATAGTGGAAGATATTAAAGGGATGGTTCACCAAAAAATGACCATTTACAGTTGGTTTAATTTCATTCATTCATTTTCCTTCGACTTAGTCCCTTTATTCATCAAGGGTCACCACAGCGGAATGAACCGCCAATTTATCCAGCATGTTTACACAGCGGAATCCCTACCAGCTGCAACCCAGTACTGGGAAACACCCATACACACTCATACACTACGGCCAGTTTAGTTCATCAATCTTCCTATAGCGCATGTGTTTGGACTGTGGGGGAAACCGGAGCACCCGGAGGAAACCCACACCAACACGGAGAGAACATGCAAACTCCACACAGAAACACCAACTGACCCAGCCGGGACTCGAACCGGCGACCTTCTTGCTGTGAGGCCACAGTGCTAACCACTGAGCCACCCACTTGATTTAATTTACTTAATGTTATTTAGGATGATTTGTTTTGTCTTCAGCAGAATATTGAAGAGGATTTTTTTATATAATGGCCATCAGTGGTCACCCATTTTTGAGATTAAAAATAAACGCATACTAACAGTCCAAATCAGTTAAGCTGATATAGATAAGCTGAGCTCATAGGAAGCAAAATATATGTAGAAGCTATAAATTACACATTATTTATAACTTTTTAGCTTTAATCCACAGCCTGGGCAAACCAGTGAAGTGAGCACCAGTTTAGCTAATTAATATTGCTAATAATGTTCAGTATTGTGCAGGTAAATTAAATGAACGGTACATTTTACTGTAAATAAGCTGTGATATTGTAGATTGTTGTGAACTATCCCTTTAAGATCAAGTATTTTCAGAAAATAAAGTGATTTTTAAAACTAGAAAACCTTTCACCAATGAGGTCTACCTACTAAGAAACCCAAATAAACCCAAACTGCAACATTAAAAAAAAGTGTTGCATGCAAAACTGTTGCAAACAATTTATTTGGGTTGAATTTAAACAAACAAATGAAATTGAATAATGTTCAACTTAATTTTTTACGTTAAGTGGTTGTAAACAATTAATTTGTGCTGAATTTAAACAAACAAATTGAGTAAATCCAAGGAATGATCTTTGAATCATTTTTTCAGTTTGTTTAGTTTTGTTGTTTGTTTTTTCTTTTAGTCCAAATATCCTTAAATCAAGAAGCGTTTTCTGAAAATATTGTTGTATTTTCAGAAATAATGCTTTAAAGTTATGGACAATATTATTTCAATCTGAAAACAAGTTTTTCTTGTTTTAAGGAAAAACTTGCTTTATTTTGACATTATTTTTGAAAATAAAACACAATTTTTACAAAAAGTTTCTTGATTTTTACATATTTAAAATAAAAATAAGCAGTTCTAATCAGGAAACGCTTTTGTTAATTATTTTGCATTAAATTGCGACGTTCTAGTTAATGTATTTTGATTTATTTGTTTATTTGTGGTGGAAAACAATGCAGAAACACTGAGTTTTTTTGTAGTTAATAATGAGCTACACTCCTAAATCTGTGTTAGTTTCTGCTTTTAGATGCACGTTTGAATGTCTGTAGCGTTACAGATGCATTTGAGCAGCACACAGAAGAGCAAATGTTTTAATTGCCAATTTTGGGGACCTGCTTATTAATATGCATACTTGAAAACTGTGTGGAGCGTAGATTAGAATCTGCACTGCCAAAAAACGATTTTCATACTAAATTATTTTGTCTTGTTTCTAGTCCAAATGTCTAAATATTCTTAAATCAAGAAGCATTTTCTAGACATGTAAAAAAAACATGGTATTTTCATAAATATTGAGTCAAATTAAATTAAAAAGGAGTTTTCCTTAAAACAAGCAAAATAATCTGCCAATAGTGTAAGCTAAATAATCATGTCAAAAGGAAGAACAAGATTATTTCTCTTCCCCCATTACCAGATTATTTAGCTTGTTTTATGGAAAAACACACTTCATTTTGACTCATTATTTCTGAAAACAACACTATATTTTTTGCTCGTCTGTATGCTTCTTGATTTAGGAGTTTTTAGATATTTGGACGAGAAACGAGTCAAACTCCAAATAAAGCAAAGCAGTTTTTGCAGTGTGTTTATGCAATCGGTGCTGTAGATGCCCACATTAAGGACTGGAGCAGCTCCAAACTGAATTTCTCAATGTTTTCCAGTGAACTGCACTTTGTTTTTAATGAATAATTGGGCTTCGGTGCCATCCTTCATGTCTATGCAGTCGTGGGTTTATGGAGATTGTACTGACAGTGTTGGGGAAAGCTACTTTTGAAAGTAATGCATTGCAATATTGAGTTACTCCCCTAGAAAGTAACTAGTTGCAATACTTAGTGACTTTTTATGGAAAGTAATGCATTACTTCACTTGAGTTACTTTGGCATCACTTTTCCTTACCTTTGCTGGGGATTGATCTGTTTAGGAACTTGGAGGGGTTTTTATTTAATAGAGGAGCTCTGCTATTACCAATGCACTGTATAACCTTCATTTATCTTTAAAAAACACATTAAACAATAATAATGCAGGATAATGTTATCATCTGAGAACTTCCAGAGCTCTATATACAGATTAATGAAAGTTTAAAGCAAAGTGTTTGCACTTTCTGTCTTATTAGTGCAGTAAAATCAGTGTGCATTGAGACGATAATCCCCTTTTGATGCGAGATTCAATGTGACTACGTAAATTTTAATTCAGCAATTATTTTTTTTAACTTGCTTTACATTTAGGCCTGTCACAATAATCAATATATGAGCTTCTGGCACAACACATGGACATGAGCTCAATCATTTTTGGTGATGTAATATATATCACCCATACATAAACAAATCTAGCAACATATCAGCTGCAACATCTCCATCTCTATTGGAGGATTCAGTGTCAGGATGCTTGATAAAACCATGTAGCATGTACTATAAATGACTATAGTATATATTTATGTGTGTCTGACGACTGAAAATAGATCTGGCAGCACTTTTTACCTTGCATTATTAGTTTATTAACTTGAAGTATTTATTTAGTATCTGCGTTTTCACCTTCTGATTCCAGTGCCTCATTATTAAATAGTTAAAATGACAATAATTAAATATTATTAATTATAAAATATGTTCTTTGGAAGAGTATACTTGCATTGTGATGATATTATATTGTCATTCTGGCATTATATGTGGCATAAAATGATAATAATATTGTTTATTGCTGTGTATTTTGGTGCAATATATCCTACAACAAACAATCGTGACGGGCCTAATTACATTTTTAAAAAGTAACTCAAATATTATCACTTTATTTATTAAAAGTGATGCATAACTTTACTCTTTATTTAAAGCGGTAGTATTATTACATATCTGGTGTTACTTGTAATGCATTACCCCCAACACTGATCATTTCCTGATGCGTTCAGTGCACATGAAGCATTCATTTGCTGATGTTTGTTACCAGTGAGCTTTTCATTGATAAATGTTTCAATAAATCACTTCATATTCCAGGATTGGCTTCAGTCTGTGTGGCATTGCTGTAAATTACTGGCAGAGGGCGAAATGCATGAGAAAGATTTAATCACAATACAGTAATATTACACTTGATAATGATGATGATGATATGCATTATAAAACACTGACATCATCATGCTGGGAAGCGTTTGGTCACATCAAATCAAACTAAACAATGGAGAGCAACTCAGAAAAGCACATCCAATTAGGATTGGGATCTAGAAAGAAGAATTATAAATCAAAAGAGTCATTGATGCCTTCTTAAAGGGGTCATGAACTATTTTAGTGCTTTATTTTGTACTTTTCTCTACTTATAATGGTAGATTTTTACATTAAAACATCATAATTGATAAGTTATTGCCATTTTTGTGCTGTTTTTGACCCTCATCACAACACTCACTACAGAAATGCTTACTTATAAGCTTTTTTGTCTTGTTTCTAGTCCAAATATCAAACACATAATTATTAAAAATTGGATATTTGGATATCCAATAATATAATGTCCATTAATATTAATAATAAAGTCGCTATTAAGTGAGTTTTTTTCCTTAAAACAAGTTAAATAATCTACCAGCAGGTTAACTAAAATAATCCAACCATAAAAATAATCTCACTTCCCCCATTGGCAGATTATTTAGCTTGTTTTAAGGAAAAACACACATAATTTTGACATTAATTCTGATATTAAAACAATATTTATTTACGTATATAAAAGAAATGTTAAATATTCAGCCTAGAAACAACACAAAACTCTAAGAAAAGCATTCTTCTGCAGTGTGTACGCTCTTATATATCCAAAGGTCAATGCAATATTGATTTCTCAGTTCATGAGCCATTTAAATACGTTTACATTACATTTAGTCATTTAGCAGACACCTTTGTCCAAAGCAGCTTACGGATAATTCTTAAGTGCCGCTACAGAAGAAATCCAAACCCTCAAACAGCTTGTTAATGTTGCACTTCTGATTGCGTGAGGAATGAGAAACTAAAGCTCAGCCGTGGTTGAAACACACTGGAGTAAATCTGCAGTCGATGTGCTTCTACAGCAGGCAGCTCAGAGACACTTTGGTGGTGTATGAGGGCTGAGTGTCTGAAACAGAGAGGGGTTCCAGATGCATTTATACACTAAAACACATTAATATAGTATGACATGCTCACACATTGAGCTGGATAATATTACGCAATCAGATTACAAAAATCAAGTAATTGTGATTGGAGTAAACTACTTTTTTAAAATACTTGTAATCGTATTATAGTTACTCTTAAGGATTACATTATTATTATTATTATTATTATTATTATTATTATTATTGACACAGTAGCAGGAAGTTATTACAATTGATTATTTTCATTGTTTGTTTGTTTTTGTTTTTTTCAGTGCTGGGCAAAGATGAATCGGAATTAATCACATCCAAAACATGTTTCTTTTGACAATAAACGTGTATTACACTCACTGGCCACTTTATTAGGTACACCTCTTTAACTTCTCAGTAATGCAAATTTCTAATCAGCCAATCACACGGCAGAGGCTCAATGCATTTAGGCATGTAGACATGGTCAAGATGATCTGCTGCAGCTCAAACTGAGCATCAGAATAGGGAGGAAAGGGGATTTAAGTGACTTTGAACATGGTTGTTGGTACCAGATGGGCTGCTCTGAGTATTTCAGAAACTGCTGATCTACTGGGATTTTCAAGCACGACCATCTCTAGGGTTTACAGAGAATAGAGGAAGAGGAAATATCCAGTGAGCGGCAGTTCTGTGGGCGCAAATGCCTTGTTGAGGTCAGAGGAGAATGGCCAGACTGGTTCCAGCTGATAGAAAGGCAACAGTAACTCAAATAAGCACTCGTTACAACCGAGGTCTGCAGAAGAGCATCTCTGAACACACAACACGTCCAACCTTGAGGCGGATGGGCTACAGCAGCAGAAGACAAACATGACAATGAGTTCACTGTACTCAAATGGCCTCCACAGTCACCAGATCTCAATCCAATAGAGTACCTTTGGGATTTGGTGGAATGGGAGATGGGCATCATGGATGTGCAGCTGACAAATCTGCAGCAGAATCTGGAGCAAAATCTCTGAGGAATATTTCCAGTAGCTTGTTGAGTCTATGACATGGAGGATTAAGGCAAAAGGGGGTCCAACCCGGTACTAGTAAGCTGTACCTAATAAAGTGGCCGGTGAGTGTATATTACACATACTTAAAAACAAAACTATACAAAACCTTTTTTTTTTTTTCTTTGTCACATAGATATTTACATTTATATATAATTTGTATCATATATATTTTATATCTAAATAAATATTTTCTGAAATATTTGCAGTTATGCGTGTATTTACATTCAATTATTAAAAAAATATATAATTTTTAATGCGATTTAATTGTGATTAATATTTGCCAACACTAATATATCACCATCAGGCAGGAGTATACTTCTCTAAAAGGAGCTAGGTCCAGTAGATATTTACAGTTGGGTTTCTTTACAAGCTTTAAGTCGTATTTTGCTCATGTACATTGGATGCTCCTGCTGTTTGAACATGTTTTGATTGGGAATTGTTTCATTTAAATACCATTTTATTTGATTATCATTAACTTTATTGTTTAATGTTTGTTTATTTGTGTGGTGATCTGTGTCAGCTATTGCTATGAACCAAATTGCCTGTAGGTGACAATAAAAAAAATTCCAGTCCTATATATAAATGAATGCATATATGGGTAGTATTGGATTACTTTTATCATGCTGATTACATTTCATAAGTAATCTAAATGTAATCCAAAGGTAGATTAAATTACCATAATGTGCAAGCTAATGGTATTACATTACTAGCCAAATATCTTGTCACGTAATCTGTAATCATTAACTGAGTATAATTCAAAAGTAATCTAAATGTAATCCAAAAGTAGTCCGATTACATTACTATAAATGTGTAATCTAAGGTATTATTTTACTAGCTAAAAATCTTGTCATGTAATCTGTAATCATTAACTGAGTGTAATTCAGAAGTAATCTAAATGTAATCCAAAAGTAGTTAGATTACATTACCATAGATGTGAAATCTAAGAGATTATATTACTGACCAAAAATTGTATAATGTAATCTGTAATCAGTAACTGAGTACATCTCAAAAGTAATCTGAATGTAATCCAAAAGTAGTCAGATTAAATTACCGTAATGTGCAATGTAAGGTATTATTTTACTGGCCAAAAATCTTGTCATGTAATCTGTTATCATTAACTGAGTATAAACCAAAAGTAATCTAATGTAATCCAAAAGTAGTCAGATTACATTACCATAGATGTGTAATATAAGAGATTATATGACTGACCAAAAATTGTATAATGTAATCTGTAATCAGTAACTGGGTACAGCTCAAAAGTAATCCAAAAGTAATCCGATTACATTTTCCTAAATGTGTAAATCAAGAGAAGTTTTTAAGAAACGTCTCCTTTTAAAACGCTTGATTATGTCAATATTCCTCACCTCTGTCCTGAAGAGACTCGATGTATGTCTTCATGAACTCTTTCTCATGCGTGTCCTGAGCTTCTGCATCCATGTTCATCTCCTCTTCATCTTCAGCTTTTACAGGGTTGTCATACAAGCGGATTAATCTGCAACAGAAGCACGCGTTGATCATGTATGATGGAAAGCGTTTTGATGGACAGACAACAGCAGCTGCTTTATTCCCCGAATCTAAAAATAACATCCCGGAGGATCAGGACATACTGAAATATGCAGCAGGTCTGTAGGGGCGTTCCATCAGTGGGATTCATGAAGGATAATTCATTAATTTGCGTTTTAATGATCATCGGTTTTATACAGTGTTGCTAAAAGGACATGGATGTGCTAAAAATGAGATTGAGGAATGCTAAAGTATTGCCTGAGACTGGAATATTTATTTTCCAGATAAAGACATAGTTTTGAGAGAACACGACGTTCATTATGAGTAAAAACAAAACAAAAAGCGCTTTGAAATGTAACGCAATACTTTTGCTTGAGCCCAGCAATGTTGATGGATTTAATGCAAAGCTTCTTTAAGGAAATGCAATGCTTGGTCACACTTTATTTTGATGGTCCTTTTGTTGAATTTAAGCTACATTGCATCTACATGCCAACTAACTCTCATTAGATTATAAGTAGACTGTTCGGTTGGGGTTAGTGTAATGTACATGTACTTACAAAGTTTCTTCTAGTCAGTTAAATGTCTGTTGAAGGAGCAGAATCAGCAGATATTAAACAGACAGTCTACTAATACTCAAATGGACCATCAAAATAAAGTGTCACCCAATGCTTTTTCACAAGTCAGTAAATGTTGGAGCAAATGCAAAGTTTTTTGGAAAATGCATGAATTTTCCCATGAGAACTCCATTGTTTTGAGAGTAAAGTTCTCAGGTTTTGTAGGTATGAACTGATATTTTTGGAGCGAAGGCAATGCTTTTGAATAAGATCACAGATGTTATTGGAGCAAATCAAATATTCATGGAAAAAAAAGTTTAGTTTGAGGTACGCAGAACAATTCCACAAGACTTCTGCAATACTTTTTGGATGAGCGCCCAAATGTTTCCAGAGCAAACGCAATGCATGTCTTTCTTGGAGAAATGCAGTAAGTTTGCACAAGATCACAGATGTTTTTGAAGCACTCCAAGATTCAAGACATTTCTTGCACTTGACAAAAGTTTTGGGAGTGAATGCAAAGTCACTTGAAAAATGCATCCATGTTTTTGCCCAAGAGAACAAATGTTTTGGGATTTAATGCAAAGTTTTGGGGGGATGCAAAGCCTTTGCACAAATAATTTAAGAGCAAATTTTGTACAAAACCTTAAACATTTTGGCAGTGGATGCAAATTTTGGGGGGGGTGCAGATTTATTGAATGGGATGACATATATTTTTGGAGCGAATGCAATCGTTTTAAATGAGATCACAGATGTTTTTGGAGCATATGCAGCGATTCTTGGAGTTGACACATTTTTTGCACAGCTAGTCAAAAGTTATTTGGAAAATGCATTCATTTTTGCACAAGAGAAGAGATGTTTGAGCAAACACAACCTTAAATGAAGAAAAGCTCAACTTTTTTTGTGTAAATCACCATTTTTCATGAGATCAAGTTTCCCCCATCTCCTATATGTGTTGTGTATGATCACACGGCTCAGTTGAGGACTCAGACGTACTTGATTTTGGGGTTGTCCACTAAGTGTGAGGGGAGGCTGTAGAGCTGGTCTGCGCTGATCACCAGCATCTTCAGATGGAGGAGGTTATTGGTGCTCATGGGCACGTAGCGCACCGCGTTTCTGTGCAGGAACAGCATCTCTAGAGCCTCCAGCCTGAAGGAGAAACACTCACAGCGTCAGGTGTGTCTGTGTGTGTGCACTTTTTGTAAGTATGTGTGTATGTCAGTGTGTGTGTTCGTGTGCATGTGTGTTTGTGTGTGTATAGGGGTTGGAGAATGAGACCGTGTGGTCAGTGTAGTGATGTAGGTGCTCTGTCTGCACGTGCTCCTCCTGCTGTTCAATCTTCACTGCAGCAGTAGATCAGAGTGTGAAGGCTTCATCAGCAGAGGAACAGCACACTTCTGCTGCATATCACATGCATGTCATCACAGTTTAAAAGAGGACAGATTGTTGGTGTGTGTCTTGCTGCGCATATGTGACCAAGACAGCAAATGTGTGTGTGATGAGAGAGTAATGTCCAGAGTAATGTCAGCAAACCCCGAAGAAGAAGAAGCACATCCAACTGGAGGAGCTGTGGAGGCCAGAGGAAGCTGTCTGAAAGGGTCGTCCGGCTGATAACCCTGATTTATCCAGAACACATCAGAGCACAGCTGATCCACTCACTGCAGGATGACATGTGCAGCTCCACTCTCCTGTTTCCAGCAGAACTGTTGGTCTGGAGCTCCACAGGGTGAATATACATGACCCAAACCTCACTCACTCCTGCCGATGCCAAATGCCGGTTTCAGTGGAGCAGCGGTGAAGATCTTGGGCTGTGGACGATGTGGAACATGTACTGTTCTCTGACGAGTCCACCTTCATTGTCTTTCCCACATTTGAGAGAGTTACAGTGTGGAGAAGCCTCAAGGAAGCGTCCCACCCAGACTGCTGATGCCCAGAGTGAAGCAAAGGGGATCACTGATGCTTTGGGCTCAATATCAAGGCGTTCCCTAGGCCCAATACTGGTGCCAAATGGAACGTCACTGCAAAGGACTACTGACCCATTCTGGAGGAGCATGTGACCCAATGAGTCCAACATTGTCTCCTGAAGGCGGTGGTGTGTATCAGAATGATAATCCACCAATGCACACAGCAGGACTGGAGACAGAGCGGTCTGATGAACATGAAAGTGAAGTTGATCATCACCTATGGCCTGCACTGTACCCAGATCTAAACATTATTGAGCACTTTGGGGAGTTTTGGAGGAGCGAGTCAGGAAAGGTTTTCCTCCAGCAGCATCAGTAGTGACCTGAACACTATTCTGAAGAAGAACGCCTCAACATCCCTCTGGCTGCTGTGCAGGACTCGTGTCTGCCATTCCCAACACCAGCTGATGCTGCATTGAGGAGGAGCTACACCATACTGATCAACTACTGCGCTCTAACACCAGGCCTTCAGTATCATTCTCCAACCCCTGTATATATATGTCTGTCCGTCCGTCTGTGTCTATGTATGCGTGTGTGTGTAGACTTACCGGTCGATGTCCTCAGGCAGGTCTTTGAGTGTGTTGTTGCTGATGTCCAGACACTTGAGACTCTCCATGCGCAGCACACAGATGGGGATGCTGGGAAACTTGTTTTCTGCCAAATCCAGGTGCTGGAGTTTCTTCAGATTACTCAGCTGAAACCAGAGGAATATCCCAGCTAACAACCGTAACTACAAACACTTTACTGACCTTTTCATGAGGAGAACATGTCCTATTACCTGCACGAGCAATAGCAAACACACACTTAAATTAGAGCTACGACTAATTCAATACAGCGCAGATTATTGAGCACGTTTTAAGGAAAAGAAATCACTTAATTTCCACTGATTATTTCTGAATGCAGAACAATATTGATTACTTGTCTAGAGAATGCTTCTTGATTTAAGAGTGTGTAGATATTTGTACTAGAAACAAGTCAAATCTCTTAAATAAGAGAAGTATTTTTTGCAGTGCTCTTAAATTCTCCACCCCAGAAATGTAAAATACCACTAACATTTTATTATTGTAAACCTTGCCGGAACGTTCAGAGAACGCTCTCTGTTAGCTGGGATAGACAAGCACATATTGTGAATGACTTCATTCATGAGGAGGTGTGTGTGTGTGTGTGTGTGTGTGTGTGTGTGTGTGTGTGTGTGCGTGTGTGCGTGCGTGCGTGCGTGCGTGCGTGCGTGCGTGCGTGCGTGTTTCTGTACCTCGAAGGGCAGCTCCGCCAGGTGTGTGTTTGCGGTCATCTCCAGGCGCTCCAGATTCACACACTCGCCCAGTTCAGCAGGAATGCTCAGCAGTTTATTATAATTCACATTTAATTCCCTCAGATTGACCAGTTTACCTGTGCAGGACCAGACATACACATGTGAATTAGCTTTGATATATTTATGCAACAAAAAGCTTTTCTTCGGTTTTGTCTTGTTTCCAGTCCAAATATCTAACAAATTCTAAAATCAAGAAGTATTTTCTGTAACACATTATAATAACTGCACAGCAGGAGTCATTTATTAAGCATTAGGAAGCAGCTCATCCATCATTAACTCTACATGAATAGACATCCGTGAGCAGTTGATTAATTCAGCAGTGTTTTTACATGTGTAATGTGTCTAATGAATGCATGTTCATACTTTCTTCACTACTAAATGAAATATTGCATCATTTACAGAGCAGTTTTTGAAGAATAGTTGGTGGATTATGACATCATTCAGAATGAGTTAGTGAATGATGAATTAATTATTCAAATTAACATTTATACATCTAATTATTCAGAAATCTAGTAATAGTTACTCTTAATAAATTCTTTATTAACACAACTTCATGCCGTTTACCCAAAATCTGATATTGTCATAAGCCGTGTGTGTGTGTGTGTGTGTGTGTGTGTGTGTGTGTGTGTGTGTGTGTGTGTGTGTGTGTGTGTGTGTGTCTGAGTGTGCTTGTTTTTGAGTGTGTGTTTGAGTGCATGTGTGCTAGTGTGTGCGTGTGTGTGTGTGTGTGTGTGTGTGTCTGAGTGTGCTTGTTTTTGAGTGTGTGTTTGAGTGCATGTGTGCTAGTGTGTGCGTGTGCATGCGTGCTAGTCTGTGTGTGTTTGTGTGAGGGGGATCAAATGTATATGAGTGTGAAAAAGTATTTGCCCCCTCCCTTTACTCATTCGTTTTCTTTTCAGCTTAGTCCCTTTATTAATCTGGGGTCGCCACAGCGGAATGAACCGCCAACTTATCCAGCACTTGTTTTACACAGCAGATGCGCTTCCAGCTGCAACCCATTTCTGGGAAACACCCATACACACTCATTCACACTCATACACTACTGACAATTTAGCCTACCCAATTCACCTGTACCACATGTGTTTGGACTTGTGGAGGAAACCGGAGCACCCGGAGGAAACCCACACGAACGCAGGGAGAACATGCAAACTCCACACAGAAATGTCAACTGACCCAGCCGAGGCTCAAACCAGCGACCTTCTTGCTGTGAAGTTACAGCCTACCCTCTTACTGATTTCTCATTTGATTTAGCATGTTTGTCACTTGTTGTTTCACTCAGGACTCTGTAGTTTTGGATTAAGCTTGTCTTTAATAATTAAATGTTCCTCTAAAAGCTGCACCATATGTTTACCTGCGTTCTCTTTGACTACAATTAGCTTGATGATCCGAAACACTAAAGTCTGACAAACGTGCAATAATAAAAGTAAGGGGGCGAACACTTTTCCCCAGCGCTGTGTCTGAGTGTGATCTGTGTTGTTTGTCTGACCGATCTCCACTGGAAGTTTGCTCAGGCCGTTTTTGGGGACGTCCAGCACCCGCAGCTCCACAAAGGCCTCGATGTAGAAGGGGATCTCCGGGATGCGTGTGCCGTGGATGTGCCACTCCCGCAGGAACGTCATGAACTGCAGATCTTCAGGTAATTTCTGCACATGACACACACACACACACTTCAGACACAAACACTGGGATGCATCTGAGAAAGTGCATCTTCAATCTGAGAATTACCATCCATTTCTGTCCGTTCAGCTCAAAGATCAACTTGTTGCTCTCTGTGTCGCTGTCTGCAGGAGGTCAGAGGTCAGATTAAAGGTTTAGGCGACGCAACTATATCTGTGCAGCATCAGCTGCAGTGTACTCTGCATGTAAAAAGGGTTACAATGCATGAATCCCAATCTAAAAATGGACAGTTCCCTAGTGTATTATCATGCTTTTGCTGTTTTATTTAAATCAGCAACAATTAAAGTGATGTTTTAATATTTGACTGTGTTTCAAGAGAGCTTTAACCAACATCAGAGAAGCATGCAGGTTAAAGCATTGAACTAAAGTGAAAGTAAATCCAGTTGAGCTCAAGCAGGTTTGGTGAAGGGTTGGAGTGTGTGTGCTGGAGGTCAGACTGGAGCAGGGCCATTGACTGCTTCATTATGATGTTAATGCATGATGGAGCTGTTTGTTGTGGTGTTTAGTGTGTGTGTGTTACCGCTGGTGTGTGTGTGCAGCTCCTGCAGTGTGGATCTCTCCAGATAAGTGTGCAGCGCCGTCACTTCTGTGCTCTTCAGCTTCCTGCAGGCGATACGGTACTGCCACTGCTGATCCACCCTACACACACACACACACAAACACACACACATCAGACATGCATGCATATATATACATGCATCAGAAACACACACACGGATGTTAGACACCAGACATACATGTATACACACACACATCAGACATGCATGTGTACACAAACACAGAATAATACTGCATAATATTCATTCATTCATTTTCTTTTCAGCTTAGTCCCTTTATTAATCTGGGGTCGCCACAGCGGAATGAACCGCCAACTTATCCAGCATTTGTTTTACGCAGCGGATGCCCTTCCAGCTGCAACCCATCACTGGGAAACATCCACACACACTCGTTCATTCTCATACACTACGGACAATTTAGCCTACCCAATTCCCCTATAGCACATGTGTTTGGACTGTGGGGGAAACCGGAGCACCCGGAGGATACCCACGTGAGCGCTGGGAGAACATGCAGACTCCACACTGCATAATATTATTAATCTTAATCAATCATGCGACAAATAAATATATATAAATATCACAAATGGCTCCAACACATACCCAAACACACATCTGCTGATCACACAACCCCAAATCAGGAAAGGTTGGGACAGTATGGAAAGCGCAAATAAAATAAATGCAAAAAATTTACTTCTCCGGAATCTCTCTGTACTGTTCAGCATTAATGGAGCATCACAGAAGAGCAGGTTATCTTTGCCAAGGGCACTGACACCAGCCTACACCATGACAGATTCTGTCTTTTGGACTTGTTTCTGGTCTGGATGATCCTTTTCTTCTCTTGTCCAGAGCACACGGTGTCCATTTCTCCTAAAATTCACCGGAAATACTGATTCATCTGAGCACAGGGGATTCATCCATCCCAGATGCCTCCAAGCCACTTCTGGACACTGTTAACATAGGGCTTCCTTTTGCCACAGTACAGTTTTAATCGTCATTTGTGGATGTAACTCTGTATTGTGGTGTTTGACAAAGGTTTACCGCAGTAGTCCTGAGCCCGTGTGCTGATCTGGCTTATAGATGAATGAGGATTCTTGATGCAGGGCCCCCTGAGGGGTCGGAGGTCACACTTGTTCAGCTTAGGCTTGCGCTCTTGTCCTTTACGCACTGAAACTCCTCCAGATTCTTCAATCTTTAATGATGTTCTGCACTGTTGAAGGTGAAATATCCACATGTCTTCCTCTCTTTCTCTGAGAAACATTGTGTTTACACAGTTCAATCCTTTCCTCTCGTATTTGTGATCAAACTGGCGATCCTCGGCCCATCTCTGCTCCTAAAGGACTAGACCTTTACTGATGCTGCTTCTGTACCAGATCATAATCACACTCACCTGTGGACATCACCTGTGTCACATCACATCATTATTCAGCAGTTCACCTGATCACTGCCCTAAACTGCTCCTGTCACTGTTTCTGGCCTGTGCTGCAGCTCTGAATGACAGGAGAGGATGGAGATTTACACATGAAGTGAAGCTGAGCAGACACAACAGCAAATATTTGTGTTCATATCATCTGCAATCAAACACAATCACTGCTTTCTGTCATTATTTACCTTTTCCATCCTGTCTCAACCTCTTCTGATTTGGGGTTATAATAATATTATTATTATTATTATTATTATTATTATGATGATGATGATGATGTTGACCTGGCCAGAGCACTTTTACTGATGCGCTCTTCCTCCTTCTTCTGCCTCTGCCTGTGTTTCTTCACTCGTCCTTCCCACAGGTCCCGGATCAGTGAAAGATCGTAAACAGGAATGTCAACAGCGACCCGCTCCGCCTTCATCATGAGGAGATGCTGAGGAGGAGACAAAACACAGGTAAAACACACACACACACATTCAATTATACACACGCAATCACTCACACACACGCGCCCATGCTCATATTCAATTATACACACAATCATGCGCACTCTCAATTATACACATTCAGTTAAGCACACACACACACACACTCAATTATACACACACTAGTACATACAGTCGCTCACACAGAAAGACAGACAGACAGTTACATACACTCAAACACTCAGTTACACACACACACACACACACACACACACACACACACACATACACCCAATCACACACTCAAAGACACCCTAACTCAATAACATACACTCATACACACTCAATTACACACACACTCTCTCACATGCATACACACTCACAAATACACTCAATTACACAATCTCTCTCGCACACATACACTCAATTACATACACAGCCTAAATTACACACACACACACAGTAATTTACATTCAGTTCTCGCAGTGTGGAGAACCGGACTCAGCTTTAAGTTGTGTATAGAGTTAAATACGGCAGATCTGCTGTAAATCTGAGCTGTTTCTCAATCAGATCTGTGTGTTATTGTGAGTTAGGTCTTCTGTTTGACCACTGAGCTCTCCAAGACACACACACATATACACACATGCACAGACACACACACTTCACCATCGTCATTAGTGTGTTAATGAGTTGAGAATGTTGTACCTGCGTCCGCGAGCAGCTCTGTGTGTGTGTATGTGTGTGTGTGTGTTCTGTCCGCTGTATCTGCTTGTTTACCTCAGAGCTCACTTTAGACCTCAGATGCTATTTTTACTGGGTGTGTGACTTGATGCCTGCTGTCTCAGTGTCTCGTTCACATGTTCACACACACACACACACACACACACACACAAAATTACACACATTCAAACACACAGAGACTCAGACACACAAACAGAAACACAGACACATGCTGTACACACAGAGGTCAGAACATAGTCACGAGGTTCAGATGTTCAGCCTGAGTTCCTGAAAGGAGTTTGACCTTCAGCTGAAAGGTCGTGAGGTGTCACATGTTCTCCTGTTGACTCACTGCACACTAATGATTCATCACTCACTTACAGCTCTCATTTTCACACACACACACACACACACACACACGCGTTTACTATCTAAATGGGAGCATGCGTAATGTCTAAAAATTTTCAAAAATCTCAAAATAATTCTTAGCAGATATTGTTTTCAGGAATTATGAGTCAAAACTGAGAGAGTTTTTCCTAAAAACAAGCAAAATAATCTGAAGTGAAGTGTGGTTTAACCCATACTCGAAATAAGCTCTCTGCTTTTAACTCATCCAGGTAGACACACACACATTTTGAGTGAGGAGTGAGAGCGTACACATATATATACACACACACACACGCACACACACACACACAATGAGCAAACACCTGGAACAGTGGGCAGCTATTGCTCATGAGTTTACACTCACCGGCCACTTTATTAGGTACACCTGTCTTACTGCTCGTTATCGCAAATTTCTAATCAGCCAATCACACGGCAGCAGCTCACTGCATTTAGGCATGTAGACATGGTCAAGACGATCTGCTGCAGGTCAAAGCGAGCATCAGAATGGAGAAGAAAGGGGATTTAAGAGACTTTGAACGTGGTTGTTGCTGCCAGACGGGCTGCTCTGAGTATTTCAGAAACTGCTGATCTACTGGGATTTTCACGCACAACCATCTCTAGGGTTTACAGAGAATGGTCCAACAAAGAGGAGATATCCAGTGAGCGGCAGTTCTGTGGGCACAAATGCCTTGTTGATGACAGAGGTCAGAGGAGAATGGCCAGACTGGTTCCAGCTGATAGAAAGGCAACAGTAACTCAAATAAGCACTCGTTACAACCGAGGTCTGCAGAAGAGCATCTCTGAACACACAACACCTCCAACCTTGAGGCGGATGGGCTACAGCAGCAGAAGACCACACCGGGTGCCGCTCCTGTCAGCTAAGAACAGGAAACTGAGGCTACAATTCACACAGGCTCACCAAAACTGGACAATAGAAGATTGGAGAAACGTTGCCTGGTCTGATGAGTCTCCATTTCTGCTGACACATTCAGATGCTCGGCTCACAATTTGGCCTCAACAACATGAAAGCATGGATCCATCCTGCCTTGTATCAGCGGTTCAGGCTGGTGGTGGTGGTGTAATGGTGTGGGGGAGATTTTCTTTGGGTCCATTAGTACCAATTGACAATCGTGTCAACGCTACAGCCTACCTGAGTATTGTTGCTGACCATGTCCATCCCTTTATGAGCACAGTGTCTCCATCTTCTGATCTCAGACTGGTTTCTTGAACATGTCAATGAGTTCACTGTATTCAAATGGCCTCCACAGTCACCAGAGCTCAATTCAATAGAGCACCTTTGGGATGTGGTGGAACGGGAGATTGGCATCATGGATGTACAGCCGACAAATCTGCAGTAACTGTGTGATGCTATCATGTCAATATGGAGCAAAATCTCTGAGGAATATTTACAGTAGCTTGTTGAATCTCTGAAGGATTAAGGCAGTTCTGAAGGCGAAAGGGGAACAACCTGGTACTAATAAGGTGTACCTAATAAAGTGGCCAGTGAGTGTACATGTACATATTTGTAATTCCAGTGGTTGAAAAATATATATGCAAGTGGCCATTTTTGCAATATTTTGACATGTATGTTGCATATGTGTACTTTTCATTAATGTACTTTGCATATATTTTCATGTATTATTCTTCCACATGGGTCACTGAAGTGCATTATGAGATGTCAGCTTGTAGTGTCTGAATGGTCCACTAAGGGTCAGTAGACTTATACAAATAGAAGACATACAATTCTGATACAGGGCAATATATGCAAATGTCATAATAACAGAATTATAAGCCCCCTGTATGTTTTCTCCCAACACTCTAAACTAGTATCAGCTTAAAGTGACATTTAAAGGCTTAACTAGGGTAATTAGGGTAAAGTTAGGGTAATTAGGCAAGTCATTGTATAACAGTGGTTTATTCTGGAGACAATCCAACACTAATATTGCTGAAGGGGCTAATAATATTGAGCTTAAAATGAGTTTAAAACAATTAAAAACTGCTTTTATTCTAGCTGAAATAAAACAAATAAGACTTTCTCCAGAAGAACAAATATTAGAGGAAATACTGTGAGAAATTCCTGAATCTGTTCAACATCATCTGGGAAATATTGGAAGAAAAATAAATATTTCACAGGAGGGTAAATAATTGTGTGTGTGTGTGTGTGTGTGTGTGTGTGTGTGTGTGTGTGTGTGTGTGTGTGTGTGTGTTATATTGATTATATTTGAACATATATGAGCATATTTGTATGTCCACTGATTGAAAAAAAAATGAGCAGACGTTTATGCATTATTTTAAATGTTGCATATGTGAAGTAAACTTTATATATGTAAAATCCAATCATGAACTTGTATCTCATATTTGTAATTCGCCCATATTTCCACGTAGGATTTATTTTTCCATATGGGACAGTGTGGGACGTGAGCCTGTAGTCTCAGTGGTCCACTAGGGGTCAGTAACTTCAAGATTTAACTATTTGATGAAGTTGCATTAGTAAGATACATCTTTAAGCTGAATACTAGTGTCTTGAAGAATATCTAGTCTAATATTATTTACTGTCATCATGACAAAGAGAAAATAAATCAGTTATTAGAGATGAGTTATTAACACTATTATGATTAGAAATGTGCTGAAGAAATCTGCTCTCTGCTAAACAGAAATTGGGGGAAAAATAAACAGGGGGGCTAATAATTCTGACTTCAACTGTATATAATTATTATATTGCACTGTATGATTTTTCCCGATGGGTCATAATGGGATATGAGCCTGTAGTGTGTGTGTTGTCCACTAGGGGTCTGTAGTCATATCCGCAGTAATAATGATGATGATGATGAAGACAGCTCTGGGTAAACTCTGAATGTCAGCATGCTGAAAGAAGATCAGTCTCCGCTTCATCTGATATCTGCTAATTTGCTAAAGTTGGCGAGTGTGTGTGTGTTTGTGTGTTTGTCTGAGCTTCATCTCCATGTCAATGACTTCAACTTCAGGCCCCATGCCAGAAACACACACAACCACAGAAACACACACACCGTTACACCATTCTTCTTTACATTTCTTCACTGCAAACTCTAAAAACAAGAAGGATTTTGTAGAGAAGCAAAAACTATTTAGTTTCAGAAATATTGAGTCGAAATTAGATGAGTTTTTAATTAAAACACGCAAAATAATCGGCTTATTTCAAACCAAGAATAAACTCATTCAAGCCACCCCGTTGGCAGATTATTTGAGCTTTATTTCATGCTTTTTGCTTTAATATTTTGGACATATTTGGATTAAAAACAAGGCACTTTTTGTCTCAGTCTGCTTACCAATGTAAATATTTTTACTTAAAAGTTTTGTTGATGTATAAATGACTGTTTCTAATCTGATTCAGTGAAGTTAAATATGGTATTGAACATATAAATAAAGTCACGGACCTCATCTCACGTCATCTCTTCATCTCTCTCCGACTTTATCTCAAACGTGAGGCTATATTTTACAGCTCTATCTACTTTCTCAGAATGTGCTGATTTATGTCTCACAATATGGAGATACAAACTTATAACCCCAAATCAGAAAAGGTTGTGACAGTATAGAAAAGAAATAAAAAAAGAAAGCAGTGATTTATTAGAGAATACAACATTGCATGACAACAGTTTTTTTTACATGCTAGACCATCGATTTCTGTCTACCGAAATGGTTGTAAATACATGTACAGAACAGAAATCATCCTTAGGACATATTAAAAAAAGATCATTTTTTATACAACAACAATTATAATAATTATAAATATAAAAATATAACGTGAAGAAAGGAAGAAAAAGGTGTCCTTTTTCTCCGATAGTTCGCAGAGTTCAGTATGGCTCATTATTGAGGAATTAGAGGCATGACAGGAGACCATCTCTTTAGGAGAATAGTATTTTTAGGTCGTAATGCACATGTTATTTGGTCCATTTGATACAGTTCCCACAATTTTTGAATCCAGGCATTATATGATGGAGGTTCAGAATTTTGCCATCTGCATGTGATGCACAAGCTGCAGCAAGTAGGATTTGTAATAAGTACATTTTTGATCTGCCATCGAAGCCCTCACAATACCCCTAGCAGAGCAACTGTGGGATCCTCAGGAAATTCAGAATGGAAGATTTCCTTAAGGGCATTAAATACGGCTTTCCAATAGTTACTTAATTTAGGACCTGACCACAGAATATGAGTGTGGTTACCAATATTCTCTCCACATCTTCTCCAGCACTAGAGCAGGAAGGGTTCCATTTTGAAATTATGTGTGGAGATCTGAAAAATCTAGTTATAACCTTTCATTTGAATTCTCTCCAGATATTAGAACTGCACAATATCCACTCCACTGCAAACTTCCTCCCAAGTATCCAGAGATATAGTTCTATTCATTTCAGTCTCCCTTTATCTGCAAGGTGTTATTTGTATTCTCAGATAAGATTATTGAGTAACCTTTAGAGATTATTTTACTGGTCTCATGTGCATCTTTCAGAAACTGTTCTATTGTAGAAGGGGTTTTAATTCCTTCTATATCTTTATGTGTTGTGAGGAAATGTCAGAGTTGTAAGTATCTGAAAAATTCATATTTTGGGAGTGAAAACTCATTTCCTAATTGTTTAAATGATTTAAGTGCATCATTATGGAACATTTGATGCAGGTAGCGGAGTCCATATTGAGACCGTTTCTTGAACCCAATATCAGTATGAGATGGTATGAAACCCTTAAGGTATCCGATACTGGCTAGGGATGAAATATTCTCTGACACACCCAGTGATGTTTGTATGGTTCTCCATATTTTAATGTTATTTTCGTCCATTCTCCCAAACTGGCATTTTTTGATGATATATTAGAAAATAGGATTGGAGATACTCGGATAATCGGAGTGGAGATACTATAGTGCAGAGGTTTATATAACCATCAGGTCCTGGACTTCTTCATTTCAGAGATTGTCTCAATTATTTCACATTCATCAATGGCTTCGTCCAGGTCTTTTGCCATTGACTCAGTTAACTGAGTCAGTTTTATATTGTTTAGAAATGATGCTAATTTACTTTCATCTGAACCGGTATCTGAGATTTTGTAGAGTTTGGTAAAAATCTGCGAAGGATTCTGCAGTTTCATCCAGTTTAGTGAGGTGATTTTTAGAATTACTCTTTAATTTTTTGTATTGTATTTGAAGATCTTTGCTCTCTCAATCTAATCGCTAACATCCTACTGGCTCTATTACCATGCTCGTAATACCTTTGGTTTATAAATCTTAGATTGCCTTCTATCTTATTAGCAATTAGTCACAATCAGAAAGAGCTTTATTGCCAGGTATGTTCACACATACGAGGAATTAGTTTTGGTGACAGAGCTTCTACAGTGCAACAGCATTACAGAGACAGGATAAAAACAGATCATAAATATATTTTAAAAATAGAAGTAAGTAGTGAATGCAAATATACAGATTGACAAGTGTATGTACGTGTTTATTACTATATACAACGTTATATGTGCAGCTGTTATGTGCAAATTGGCATGTAAAGAGTGTTGTTAAATAAGTGTATATGTGTGTATAAAAGTGTACAGCAGTAGTGATGTTGGTTTCGCAATTATCATCATCAAGTGTTCATGAGATGGATTGCCTGAGGGAAGAAACTGTTTCTGTGTCGGGCTGTTCTGGTGCGCAGTGCTCTGTAGCGTCGACCAGAAGGTCAAAGTTCAAAGAGGCAGTGTGCTGGGTGTGAGGGGTCCAGAGTGATTTTGGCAGCCCTTCTGCTCGCTCTGGATAAGTACAGTTCTTGGGGAGTAGGAAGGGTTGTACCAGTGATTCGCTCAGCTAATCACTGGTAATCACTGGTAGTTTATTGTATTCCCTTCATGCATCTTTAATTTTATTTAGTAGTTCTGAATTTTGTGTTAGTTTACGCTGTTTTTCTAATTTATTGATTGCACATTCCAGGTTACGTTGTTTAGCTATCCTCTGTCTTTTCTTGGCGCATGCATATGAGATAATCCTACCTCTAATATATGCTTTTGCACAGTCTCATACAATTAGTGGAGTTACGTGTGAGGTGTCATTTATACTTAGATATAATTATAAACGAAATGAATTCATTATCATTGAGGAGCGAAGTGTTAAGTCTCCATTGTTTAGAAGTTTGCTTATGACTAGGCCCATATGGAATCTGTGAGCGCAGATTTCCGCAGATTTTTATCCCATCTTTAATTCTGTTTATTTACTGGAGTAAATGTGTGTAAATCTATATTTATTCAGTTTTTTCATTAATTACAGTAATATTATTGACTAATATGAAAATGTTCATCTGATTTATGTACAATGCAGTTTGTACAGGAATATTTTCAGTCTTTTAGTAGAGATATTATATGAGAGACTTGCTTTGTTTACCAAATGAAGTGAATCTAATTGGATTTTCATTTTAAACACTAAATTAAAATTAAGAAGGTATCATTTTTTATTTTACATATTAAGGTTTTAGTTATGATACTCCTAAAATCATTCAGCAGGAATCCGCAGATTTTTAGCAAAATTCTCAGCAGAAATGGTAAAAACGTGCGCAGATTCCGTCTGGCCCTACTTAAGACCGACATCCCATAATATTTCTATTAGTGAATGGTCCGACATGGTCATTGGTAATATCTTCATACTAGTTATTCTGTGAAGCTCATCTCTGTGAGTAAAAAATAATCTATTCTGGAGTAAGACTGATGGCTATGTGAATAGAATATGAAGTCTTATTTGGAAATTTGCTTCGCCATACTTCCACAAGTCCAAATTCTGAAGATTGAGATCTACTCATGTGCGAACATGGGGTATTGGAGATGGGTTGTCTATCTAAGTGTTGTGACATAATACAATTGAAGTCTCCTCCAAATAGTAATATTCCTGAGCTATGCTGTATGATTGTGTTAGCTTTTTTAATAAAAGCCGATCTATCCTAGTTTAGAGCATATACGTTCATTAGCGATATGTCAATGCCATCTATAGAGCCATTCAGCAATATAATTCTACCCTCAAGATCTTTATGAATATTTACTAAGTTGAAGAAACAATAAATAATTAAGTAATTGCTTGGAGGCATCTGGGATGGATCATCACACAGTGGAGACGTGTGCTGTGCTCAGATGAATTCGTGTTTCAAGTATTTTTAGGGAGAAATGGATAACGTGTGCTCCAGACCAGAGAAGAAAAGGATCATCCAGACTGTTTCCAGCAACAAGTCCAAAAGCCAGAATCTGTCATGGTCTGGGGTTGTGTCAGTGCCCTTGGCAAAGGTAACTTGCTCTTCTGTGATGCTCCATTAATGCTGAAAAACATAGAGGTTTTGGAGCACAATATTCTGCCTTCTCTTCAGCATATTTCAACAAGACTAATCAAAACCACATTCAGCACACATTACAGAGTCCTGCTGCAGAGAAAGAGGAAACGGGTATTGGACTGGCCTGCCTGCAGTCCTGACCTGTCTCCAATAGAGAATATGTGGCGCATTTTGACGCACAAAATGCAACAGCGGAGACTATGTACTGTTGCCCACCTTAAGACTTGAATGCAGGAAGAATGGGACAGAATTACCCCTGAAACACTTCATCACTCTGTCTTCAGTCTCTAAACGTCTTTTAAGTGTTGTGAAAAGGATTGACAACATTACAAAGTGCAAAATGCTTAACTGAGACAACTTTATTTGACGTGTTGCAAGAACCAACATTGGAATAGTGTTAATTCTGAAAAACAACAACAACAAAACCATAATGATCATGAGGAACACTTTAAATAATGTTTGTTGTATTGTCTACAATCAAATATAAGTCAAAGTAAATTTAGAAATCACTACTTTTTAATTTTATTTGCGATTTTACACTGTTAACAATTTCCTGTAGAATCTACTGTAATTATCTCACAGTAGTTCACCAGTAACTTATCATAAATCAATTACAGCAGAAGTACTGTATTTACATTTACAGTATCTTGCAGAATTATATCTTTACTGTAAAATATACAGTAATTTTCATGATGCGACTTTAAAATAGAGTAAGGTACTGCATAACTGTAAGGTGTGATTATAAAAAACTGAATTAATTCATTTTACCATTAGCGACTGCATACATTCACACAGAACAAGCAAAGTAATCTACTATCAGGGTGCTTTTGATAAAAGTTTATTCAGCTTCCGTTATTGTCAGATTATTCTGCTTGTTTTAATGATAAACTCACTTCATTTTGACTCATTATTGCTGAAAATAACACTATATGTTTTACTTGTCTAGAAAATGCTTCTTGATTTTAGAGTTTTCAGATATTTGGACCAGAAACAAGACACAAACTTTAAGTAAGAAAGGCATGGGCGGTTCTGAAATCCTCCATCCAGCAGAGTTTATTTTAACACAATGATTCAGTGCAGCTGTGGCCGACGTCTTCAGTGTCTTATATCATAATTACAGTTGACTGAGACTGAAATAGAGCTGCGTTTAAGACCCGCAGATCAGCAGCAGTCACGGCCAGCACACATTCACTCTCACACGGCCGGATCCGCTCTGTGCCACACACACACACACATTCTCCAGATCCATGCTGCCTTGTGGAAAAGGGCAAGAGAAAGAGCAAGTGTTAATGTGGCGTAATGCATCTGAACAATACAACAGATCAGGAGCACAAATACAAGATCTGCACAGAAACACACACACAGCTGAAACCGCCTCGGTTCATGTAAACACATGCACAGCTCTTTATTTAACCCCCTCACTGTCCGTCAGCAGGACGCTTCAGCTTACACTTCAGAAAATTCTTCGCTTACTTGGAGTTCTTGTCTTGTTTCTAGTCCAGATATCTAAAAATACTGAAATCATGAAGCATTTTATGGACAGGTAAATAATATAGTCTTGTTTTCACCAATAATGAGGCAAAATGAAGTGAGGTTTTCATTAAAACAAGCTAAATAATCTGATGATGGAGTAAGGAAGATAATCTGATGTCAAAAGAAAAACAAGATTAATTTATCCATCTGTTGGCAGATTATTTAGGTTGTTTGAAGGAAGAACTCTCTTCATTTTGACTCATTATTTCTGAAAACAAGACGAAATGTTTTGCTTGTCCAGAAAATGCTAACTAATTGAAGAGATTTTAAATATTTGGACTAGAAACAAGACAAAAAAATCATAGAAAGAAACAGGTTTTGCCGTGTTAACACTAAGATGTAAATACATGTAAAGTAAACCTGTTTCTTATTTCCATCAAATTAAAACAAAATCAAGCAGCTTTAGTGCAAACTGCTCCAGAACACAAGCTTTCTGGGTTTTATATGCAAAACAATTATATCATTACAAAATAACACAGTCCGAACACACACGCTATAGATGAAGTGATGAACTAAATTGGCCGTAATATATGAGTGTATGAATGAGTGTGTATGGGTGTTTGCCAGTACTGGGTTGTGGCTGGAAGGGCATCCGCAGTGTAAAACATATGTCAGAAAAGTTGGTGGTTCGTTCCGCTGTGGCGACCCCAGATTAATAAAGGGACTAAGCTGAAGAAACACATACGCTATAGGGGAACTGATGTAGTGTATGAGTGTGTGTGTGAATGAGTGTGTATGGGTGTTTCCCAGTGTTGTGTTGTGGCTGGATGGACATCCGCAGTGTAAAACAAATGATGGAATAGTTGGTGGTTCGTTCCGCTGTGGCGACCCCTGATTAATAAAGGGACTAAGCTGAAGAAACACATGCGCTATAGGGGAACTGATGAACTAAATTGGATGTAGTG